>NC_086129.1:17829880-18039209 GCF_963921235.1 Mobula hypostoma | reverse complement strand
ACACACAGGGCAGGAGATACAGTGGGACACCACACACAAGTTTAAGAGGTACAGAACGACATGACATACAGGGCCGGAGGTACAGAGAGACATGACACACAGGGCAGGAGATATAGTGGGACGCCACACACAAGGTTAGGAGGTACAGAACTACATGACACACAGGGCAGGAGGTACAGAGAGACATGACACACAGGGCAGGAGGTACAGAGAGACATGACACACAGGGCAGGAGATACAGTGGGACACCACACACAAGTTTAGGCGGTACAGAACGACATGACACACAGGGCTGGAGGTACAGAGAGACATGACACACAGGGCAGGAGATACAGTGGGACACCACACCGAAGGGCAGGAGGTACAGAGAGACATGACGCACAGGGCAGGAGGTACCTAGAGACATGACACACAGGGCAGGAGATACAGTGGGACACCACACACAAGTTTAAGAGGTACAGAATGACATGACACACAGGGCAGGAGGGTATAGTGGGACGCCACACACAAGGTTAGGAGGTACAGAACTACATGACACACAGGGCAGGAGGTACAGAGAGACATGACACACAGGGCAGGAGGTACAGAACGACATGACACACAGGGCAGGAGGTACAGGGGTACACCGCACACAAGGTTAGGAGGTACAGAACGACATGACACACAGGGCAGGAGGTACAGAGCGAAGTGACACACAGGGCAGGAGATACAGTGGGGCACCACACACAAGTTTAGGAGGTACAGAACGACATGACAGACAGGGCAGGAGGTACAGAGCGAAACGACACACAGGGCAGGAGATACAGTGGGATGCCACACACAAGTTTAAGAGGTACAGAACGACATGACGCACAGGGCTGGAGGTACAGAGAGACATGACACACAGGGCAGGAGATACAGTGGGACACCACACACAAGTTTAAGAGGTACAGAACGACATGACACACAGGGCAGGAGGTACAGAGAGACATGACTCACAGGGCAGGAGATATAGTGGGACGCGACACACAAGGTTAGGAGGTACAGAACTACATGACACACAGGGCAGGAGGTACAGAGAGACATGACACACAGGGCAGGAGGTACAGAGAGACATGACACACAGGGCAGGAGGTACAGTGGTACACCGCACACAAGGTTAGGAGGTACAGAACGACATGACACACAGGGCAGGAGGTACAGAGCGAAGTGACACACAGGGCAGGAGATACAGTGGGGCACCACACACAAGTTTAGGAGGTACAGAACGACATGACAGACAGGGCAGGAGGTACAGAACGACATGACACACAGGGCAGGAGGTACAGAGAGACATGACACACAGGGCAGGAGGTACAGAGAGACATGACACACAGGGCAGGAGATACAGTGGGACACCACACACAAGTTTAAGAGGTACAGAACGACATGACACACAGGGCAGGAGGTACAGAGAGACATGACACACAGGGCAGGAGGTACAGAGAGACATGACACACAGGGCAGGAGATACAGTGGGACACCACACACAAGTTTAGGAGGTACAGAACGACATGACACACAGGGCAGGAGGTACAGAGAGACATGACACACAGGGCAGGAGATACAGTGGGACACCACACACAAGGGCAGGAGGTAGAGAGAGACATGACGCACAGGGCAGAAGGTACAGAGAGACATGACGCACAGGGCAGGAGGTACAGAGAGACATGACACACAGGGCTGGAGATACAGTGGGACACCACACACAAGTTTAGGAGGTACAGAACGACATGACACACAGGGCAGGAGGTACAGAGAGACATGACACACAGGGCAGGAGATACAGTGGGACACCACACACAAGGGCAGGAGGTACAGAGAGACATGACGCACAGGGCAGGAGGTACAGAGAGACATGACGCACAGGGCAGGAGGTACAGAGCGAATGACACACAGGGCAGGAGATACAGTGGGACACCACACACAAGGACAGGAGGTACAGAGAGACATGACGCACAGGGCAGGAGGTACAGAGAGACATGACGCACAGGGCAGGAGGTACAGAGAGACATGACACACAGGGCAGGAGATATAGTGGGACGCCACACACAAGGTTAGGAGGTACAGAACTACATGACACACAGGGCAGGAGGTACAGAGAGACATGACACACAGGGCAGGAGGTACAGAGAGACATGACACACAGGGCAGGAGGTACAGAGAGACATGACACACAGGGCAGGAGATACAGTGGGACACCACACACAAGTTTAGGAGGTACAGAACGACATGACACACAGGGCAGGAGGTACAGAGAGACATGACACACAGGGCAGGAGATACAGTGGGACACCACACCGAAGGGCAGGAGGTACAGAGAGACATGACGCACAGGGCAGGAGGTACAGAGAGACATGATGCACAGGGCAGGAGGTACAGAGAGACATGACACACAGGGCAGGAGATACAGTGGGACACCACACACAAGTTTAAGAGGTGCAGAACAACATGACACACAGGGCAGGAGGTACAGAGAGACATGACACACAGGGTAGGAGATTTAGTGGGACGCCACACACAAGGTTAGGAGGTACAGAACTACATGACACACAGGGCAGGAGGTACAGAGAGACATGACACACAGGGCAGGAGGTACAGAACGACATGACACACAGGGCAGGAGGTACAGAGAGACATGACACACAGGGCAGGAGGTACAGGGGTACCCAGCACACAAGGTTAGGAGGTACAGAACGACATGACACACAGGGCAGGAGGTACAGAGCGAAGTGACACACAGGGCAGGAGATACAGTGGGGCACCACACACAAGTTTGGGAGGTACAGAACGACATGACAGACAGGGCAGGAGGTACAGAGTGAAACGACACACAGGGCAGGAGATACAGTGGGATGCCACACACAAGGTTCGGAGGTACAGAGCGAATGACACACAGGGCAGAAGGTACAGAGCGAAACGACACACAGGGCAGGAGATACAGTGGGACACCACACACAGGGCAGGAGGAAATGGGGGACACAGCACACAGGGTAGGAGGTACAGAGCGACACTACACACAAGGGCAGGTAGTACAGGAGGAACCTTATACAATGGCAAGAGGCTTAGCGGGATACAACCACCCACAGACTCCCTTCAAAATCACACCCAGTGTAACTTAAAAACCTACAGTCTGTTCATTCCTTGTCACAGTGTCTAAATCCTTTATCTCTTTTCCCAGCAGCACTGTGGAAGATTCTTCACCAGTTCTACAGCACTGCCAGGGAGTTCACCAGCATCTTCCCAGGGGCAATTTGAGATGGACAGTAACTGCTGGCCTGGTGCCCAAAAATGAATAAATAAAACATGTCCTCAGTCCAAAGCCACATGGTCATTTCTCTGGCAAGTCGCAGGAGATGGGGAACTTGATTGTACTGAATCAAATCCCAAATGTGTGCACACACTGTTTCTGGTCCGCAATGATGTCCTCCTAATGACTTTCCCACATGCAGCCATACTTGCTGCGGTTAAATGCACGAATTACCGGCTTCGCATTGTTTCCAGATCCACTAACACTTTCACCTGAATTATCTCAAGCTTCTCACAAACTAACCAGTAGGTTAAGCAGCCCATTCTAAATTCTGTGACAATCTTTACACCACGTGAAAAGGGAAATTTTCATGATTTTCCCCTCAGTCTGTTTCTTACCTCTGTATATTTGGTAATGCTTTCCCTACCTGGGACAGAAATAGCTCGACACATACCTCCACCTTCATATAGTTCCTTAATCTGAGTTACAATGCATGAACAAGAGCTTATTAATAACTAGCAAGATTTTCATATTAGTGTGAACACAGTCTGGATGGCTGTAGGGAAAGCAATACAGTGATGTATGGTCCGGTGTTGTCAGAAACAGGCTTCCACTGGATTCACCTTTTCACTGAATTTAACTCATAATGGTTAGAATCCTTCAAAAAAAGACCCTGGAATTTTACTTCAGAATTTAAACTTCATTTATTATAGATTACAATTCTCAAAAATAATCTGGTATCTCCATTTTTAATTCAAACTGCTAAGATTTTTAAAAAATAACATTTGATTTTGAAAATATTCTGATTTTTACTGCATTTTAAAAGAACCTCTGAAATCTACCAGTCATTTCCATCAACCATTCTAAATGTAGATGACATAGTAAGCTGGTCCCACTCAGAGAAGCCACATTAAGCCCGACAGACAGAGAACCTCAGCGTGGGGACAGTTTCAGCAGGACGTGGAACAGTATGGCAGCAGTCTCCCTGGGCCACAGCAGAGACAAGGATGGGGTGGGAAACAAGGAATGAGTCTGGAGATCGTCACAGCGAGGGCGAATGGGAGGAGGTCAGGCAAGCATCAAGCAATAGAGTGTTGATCGAATCCAGAGCGGGAGAAGCATTGTGATAAAGTGAACAGACTGTGACACCTTCAGGTGAGGGGAGGTGGGAGGGCAGTTCACTGTGTAATCATCTTATTTTCCAAATCACTAGTGAGAGAAAGGGAGAGAAAGGGAGAGTAACGGATTTTAGTGTCTCATATTTGGCAGTAAAATGCTATGGACTGCCCTTCCACTCCCAGAGCCAGCTTCAGGTTTCCCCTCTCCACACAGTTCCTCGTGTGAGACTGTTCAATATCAAGCCTGGGCAAAGGCCTCCCCCTTCTGTTAGGCCTGGCCTGCAACTGGCTCTGTGCTTACATCCCCCCCTCACATCCCACCTGGTCTGAGTGCCAAGGCATCACAGCAGGAAATTGACTATTTGTTCATTTCCATAGATGCTACCTGAGTTCCTTCAGCATCTTGTGTGTGTTGGTTTGGATTTCTAGCTTCTGCAGATTTTCTCGTGTTTGTGACAGTGGAAACTGCCCTCCTATTGTCACATCTGTCATGAGACACCCCACCCCCACTCCACATCACAACTAGCCTGCATCAGTCCCTTCCATTTATCACACTTGGCCTTTGACAGATGTACCCTGCATCAGCATCTGGCCTGAGACGCTCTTCCCTCACTGTACCACATCTGGCTAAAACAACCCCGCCCTGTATCACAGCTACCCCAAAGCTTACCCTTAATATACAGGGAATGATCATCACACATGAAGTAGATATGGCCTTTAAAGAAGAGTTAGACAAGAAGTACCAAAGGAATACTGAACAAAGTTTGAAAAATGCCTTCACATTTTGGTCTCATTTACTTCATTGACCTGGGCTATCACATTGTCATAAGCCTTCTTGTTATTGATCTTGGCCTCCTTCTCAATCTGATGGCAATGTGCACAATGTGGGGTGTCCACCTGCACTGTTTTCCCAAAGTTAGAGAAATCTACTCTATATTTCCCTTCCTTCGATTTGGAGACAATGGGTGCGAACCGATAGCCCCAGAACACTTCTTCTGGTATATATGAGGTTCGTACCTGGCAGGTGGCACTGGTGGCTTCTATAGTGCCATCCAGGAAGACCACCAGCTCAAAGTCTTGTTGCTTGATGGTCTCAGCTGACATCTCATAAAAGGGGCTGGTTTTGTCAATGATGTGGTAGATTGTCAAAGGTGATATGAAAAATAGATTCTCATTCCCTGCATCAACAACAAAGTCAATGTTGACCTGGTCCATTATGATGGTTTCCCCCTCTAGTGTCACCGTGGTTTTCAAAAGTTTGCCATAAATATGGCTGCCAATGAGAAGGCTTTTCCTGAGGTTGGCTACTCGGATCAGGAGGCAGAGTTTTCCCCCACGTTTGCTGATCACAGCAGTCTTGCTGAAGGTAATGGTTTTGGCTCGTTTCTTTGGCCTGGAGATCTTGGCCAGAATGGCTCCACACATGAAGGAGTTAATGATAACACCAAGGATGGACTGAGTCACCAAGAGGAAGATAGCTTCACCGCATTGTTCTGTCACACATCTGAAGCCATAACCAATGGTAACCTGAGTCTCAAGTGAGAAGAGAAAGGCACTAGTCAATCCATTGAGGTTCTGCACACAAGGTATGTGGCTGTGGGAAGGTGAAAATTCAGGAAGATCCCTATGCATGTAAGCAACAGCGTACCACAGCAAACCAAAGAGAAACCAGCTTCCCAAAAATGCTGAGATAAAGATAGCCATCTGGTACCTCCACTTGAGGTCAAGGACAGTTGTCCAAATATCCACAAGGAAGCCAATCTTTGAATGTTCTCTAACATTTCCAAATTCTATGTTACACCTCCCATCCTTGGACACCAGGCGAGCTCTCCGGCGATTGGGTCCTGCTTGGTTTCTGGTTAATCTCCTGCGGAGGTATTTGAACATTATGTAGAAAAGTATCTGTAAATCTGTGAAGACAATACCAAAAAAACATTAATCCCATTATTTACACTCCAGTGATCTCAGAGTACACTCCAAACACACCAGAATCATAAAACTGAAAAGGAAACAAGATTTTATCACGTCTCCTGAAATTACGACGACAGCAGTACTTTTATTAAGTGCCTGACATCTGGAAATATGGCTAGTTATGAGGTTAACACAAAGAGCCTGTTTCTGTTTTAAACAATAACTAGTTATGTATTGGGACAAATCAGACAAATTCCAGCTAATGTTCAACTAAAAGTTAACGCCAACCTGAAAAATGAGGAAGATAAGGAGGGAAAATTTCCCCTGGACATTTTTCATCCTTCAAGCTAAGCGTGAAGGTTACAGATCCAGGCGAGGACATTTACACCACCAAGTAATGACCTTCCGATTGAACCTACACTCTTCTTGTACTGCTGAGTAATGTTCTGTATTTTTTTATCTCAGCAAGGACAGAAAGAGAGAAGGACTTGCATTTATTTTGAGCTACGGTAGCATCAAATTTTCACAAAAAAATAATTTATTTTAGCTATGTAAGAAACATGGCAGCCAATTTTGTCATCTTCAGAAGTTTTCGGATGACTCTGCCATAGTTGGATGCATCAGCAAGGGAGATGAGGTTGAGTACAGGGCTACGGTAGGAAACTTTGTCACATGGTGTGAGCAGAATTATCTGAATTACCTGCAGCTTAATGTGAAAAAGACTAAGGAGCTGGTGGTAGACCTGAGGAGAGCTAAGGTACCGGTGACCCCTGTTTCCATCCAGGGGGTCAGTGTGGACATGGTGGAGGATTACAAATACCTAGGGATACGAATTGACAATAAACTGGACTGGTCAAAGAACAGTGAGGTTGTCTACAAGAAGGGCCAGAGCCGTCTCTATTTCCTGAGGAGACTGACGTCCTTTAGCAACTGCCAGACGATGCTGAGGATGTTCTACGAGTCTGTGGTGGCCAGTGCTATCATGTTTGCTGTTGTGTGCTGGGATAGCAGGCTGAGGGTAGCAGACACCAACAGAATCAATAAACTCATTCGTAAGGCCAGTGATGTTGTGGGGATGGAACTGGACTCTCTCAGGGTGGTGTCTGAAAAGAGGATGCTGTCTAAGTTGCATGCCATCTCGGTCAATGTCTCCCATCCACTACATAATGTACTGGGTGGGCACAGGAGTACATTCAGCCAGAGACTCATTCCTCCGAGATGCAGCACAGAGCGTCATAGGAAGTCATTCCTGCCATCAAACTTTACAACTCCTCCCTTGGAGGGTCAGACACCCTGAGCCGATAGGCTGGTCCTGGACTTACTTCATAATTTACTGGCATAATTTACATATTACTATTTAACTATTTATGGTTCTATTACTATTTATTATTTATGGTGCAACTGTAATGAAAACCAATTTCCCCCTGGGATCAATAAAGTATGACTATGACTATGACTATGACTATTTGTAAACGGCATTTGTCAAATAATCAGCATATTGTCCAGTTTCTACGTGATGTTGAGGGATAGATAACATTGTTTAAGACACTAAAGATAACTACACTTCTTCTTCACAATGGATCTTATACATCCAGCAGATGTATACAGCCTCCAGTTAATGCTGAATTCAAACAATAGCTAAGTAGAGGTAATGAATAGATTTTTTTAAGGAGAATAATATCTCATGATGAGTTATGGCTTTGAACAGTAGGAGTTCGTGTTCATGTTGATGCAAGATATTTCTGGTACTCAGTCACTGACTGCATCAGAGGAAGACTCAGGTTTGGGATAAGGAAAAATTATGGGAACAGCAGTGATTCTAGTTATTACAGCCTTAGCTCCCCGTTATACAGCAGCCCCTGCTCAGAACACGACTTTGTTGATCCTTCTAAAAAGAATAGAATGACACCAAGAAGAAAAAGTAAAGAGGAGGCTAGTAACTCTGCTCTGGAAATTAGCCCTGAGATGACAATTAACATAAAGAACATAAGAAATAGGAGCAGGAGTAGGCCATCTGGCCCATCAAGTCTGCTCTACCATTCAATAAGATCATGGCTGATCAAGCTGTGGTCTCAGCTCCTCCTGCCTGCCTCTCACCCAAAACCCTTCTACCTGTGTCTTAAATATATTTCAGCATTCTGACTGGTTGCACCATTCTCTGCGATGCAGGGGCCACTGCACATAATTGGATAAAGCTGCAGAAAGTTGCAAACTCAGTCAGTTCCATCATGAGCAATCGCCTCCTCAACATCAAGGACATCTTCCAAAGGTGGTATCTGTCTCTAAGGTGCCCCATCACCTACCCTCTTCTCATTGCTACCATGAAGGAGGTGGTACAGGTACCTGAAGGCACACACTCAACATGTCAGGAACAGCTTCTTCCCCTCTGCCATCAGATTTCTGAATGGACAATGAACCTATGTACACCCCTCACTTTATATATATTTTTCTTTTTTTTGCTCGCTTCCAGCAGTACACACACACACACACACACGTGTGTGTATATATTTATATGTATTGCAATGTACTGCTGCCGCAAAATTACTTATGCCAATGATATTAACCCTGATCCTGACGGAAGACAATCATATCGCAGATGTTGGAGATGTCTTGGCAACAGATCTAGGATGAAAAATTTATACTATTTCAGTCTGAGGAGTGAGGTAGGGTATGGTGTTGAAATTAGACCCAGGGACACCAGGCACCTGCTGACTTCTTGGTTATGATGAGCTGTAGAAGTTCTGACTCAAGTTGGTTATGGATGTCATCTTGGCAAATTGTTAACATCATCTCCTCTAGTTCGAGGTCCTGAGTTTAATTAATTTGTTTATATGCAATTAAGCCCAGTACATTACCTTTTGGTGTTGTGATGGCATCACTTGGGTCCTCTTTTGTGACCCACTTTGGGCTTTAAAGATCCCATGGCACAAATCAGCGAATCCTCTCAGTACTCTTACCAACATTTTTCAATACCACTAAAAACAAATTAGCTGGTCGTTATTCCATTCTTGCCTGTGTGAAGCTGTTATATGCAAGTTAACCATTGCATTAACCCATGCAGCAGGAACGGCTAAACACTTCAAAAACTCTAACATGGAAGACAAAGAGGCTGCAGATGCTGGAATCCAGAACCAAACTGGAACACTGGAAGAATCCAGCCAATCAAGTAGCATCTGTGGAGGCAAAGATCTCACATTTCAGATCAAACCCCTGCATCAACACTGAGCAGGAACAGGAAAGATTACCTGAGTATGGTAGAACAGAAAGGGTGGGAGAGAGGCTGATCGGTGGAGAACCACATGGAGACTGATGCATGGAGAAAACTGGGCAGACTATCAGATGTTCATTGACCCAATGAGTCTTTCCAACATTCTGCTTTTGTTCCTAGCTGTAACACATCCCAGTGATGTATTGTGTTGTGTATTTAATATTTCAGTAAGATTTCAGTGATGCTGTACATATATATTAATTGGTTAGGCATTCTTGTTCATTAAATAATTCATTATGAGTTATACGTATAAATAAATGAATTGCACACGTCATCACGCTACCAGGTGGTATGCCCGCACCTCGTTTAAAGTAAAGAAAAAAGTTAGACCTGCATTCCCAGGCTCCCGTATCTTCCTTCAAATTAGTTTAACATTTAGAAGTTACAAAATAATGGCTGCCTTTCAAATCGTGAATCAGTACATGGAATTACGATGTTGTGGCCGTTAGAGATTTAGCTGTCACAAGACCAGGGTTGGCTCCTTGATGTTCCAGGTTCAGGTGTTTCAGAAGAGACAGAGAGGTAAAAAAGGTGGGGGGATGGTGTTGTTAATTCGGGATAGTATCACAGCTGCAGAAAGGAAGAATGTTCTCGAGGGATTGTCTACTGAGCCAGGGCACCTCCGTCATGCAAAATGTTTTAAAAGGGTGGAATTTGTTAGTTGTATCCAGGAAGGATTCCTGGCACAATATGTAGACAGGAAACTTACTGGATCCAGTACCAGGTAATGAACCTAGTCAGGTGACAGATATTTCAGTGGGAGAGCATCACAAGGGTAGTAACCACAACTGTGCCTGATCTTTAGCATAGCCATGGACAATGACAGGATCAGAAGAAATGGCAAAGTATTTAATTGGAAGAGGGTTAATTATGATGGCATTAGGCATGAATTTAGGAGTATAAATTGGGAAAATGTACAGTAGAAGTGCGGTGGTTGTTTAGGGATCACCTGCACTGGGTTCTGGACAGGTTTCTCCCACTGAGACAGGAAAAAGATGGTACGGAGAAGGAACAATGGCTGACAAGAGAGGAAACATTTAATCAGGGGGAAGAAGGAAGTATACTTAAGGTTTCAGAAGCAAAAATCAGACAGGGTTCTTGAGAACTATAAGATAGCCCAGATGGAGCTTAAGAAGGAACCTAGGAGAGCTAGAAGAGGAAATGAGATGTCCTTGGCAAGTAGCTTTAAGGAAAACCCCAAGGCATTTTACACATATGTGAAGAACAGAAGGTTGAATACAGCCACCCAGGAGAAAGGTGCTGGAGTCGGTGCACTCCACAGGAGGCAGAGTGGCACAGCATCCAATCTGGAGTCAGTATTCCCCCCAGGGTTCGCTTGGCAGAAGACAAGCTGTATTGTGGTTGACTGCAGATTTCAGCAACATTCATGGACTCAGGGTCTTGGTCTACATTGTTTTTTTGTGTGACTGTATTTTACTGATATAGTACTTATACATGTACTGTAGTGTATGTGCCTTGTATTGTGTATGACTGCTGCTGCTCTGTTTTGCACCTTGCCCCAGAGTAACATTTTTTTGTTTGGCTGTATTCGTGGGTATTCATGAATGGTTGAACAACAATTAAACTTGAACTTGAACATGACTGGAGTGAGGGCAGGATTGCTCAGAGGAAACATGTGCCTAAGGTTGGAGGAGATAGGAGAGGTCCTTAATGAATACTTTGCTTCAGTACTCACCATTGAAAGTGACCTTGATAAATGTGAGGTCAGTTTAGTACAGGGTAATATGCTGGAGCATGTTGAGAATACAAAAGAGGCAGTTATAGTGTATTTAATATTTCAGTAATATTTGAGTAATATTGTAAATATATTGCTTGATTAAGCATTCATTCTTTACATAATTAATTATGGGTTATGTGCAAGTACATGAATGGTATACATCATTACGCTACTACATCATAAGTGCGCAACCTCATTAAAAGTAAAACTGTGAATAGACATGTTATTCAAGGCTTACGTGTTTTTCTTTTGATTAGTTTTATGTTTTGGATTTACAAAACATAACAGTGGCAACAAGGTAGTTTTAAAACAAACCCAAGACGATTACCTACCTATTGAAGTGCAGTACATTTTTTCTTCACAAGAGGGAGAGAGTGACATTCTAGGTAAAAACAAAGCACAGCATGTTTTTTTTCTCTTCGGAAGCGCAGTGAGATGTTCGAGTTTTAAAAAAACGTAGAAAATGGACGAAATTCACGGGTTCATAACCATTAAGTACCGGGTGATCATAATTGTAAATTTAAAAAACAGAAATGTCTGGCTACATCAGAAAGATAGACGCGTTTGATAACACAACAGATAACTGGATATTGTACACTGAATGAATTGAGCAGTATTTTAAAGCAAATAAAATAGCCAATGCAAAGTGAGTGCTAGTTTTGCTGAGTGCATAGTTTGCTTAGAATTTTGACTGCTCTATCCCGACAAGCCAAAATGAGCTTTGCTGATATTGTGAAAGTAATGCAGGTACATTTACACTGAGACCATTTTTGATTGCAGAATGCTTTAGGTTTCATAAGCAGAATCAAAAAGAAGGGGGTGTCCATTTCAGTTTATCTGGCTGAATTGAAGAGATTGTCTGAGCATTGTCAGTTCTGTGATGGGCTTCATGATGCACTGAGAGGTTGTCTAGTTTGTGAAATCTTTCAAGAAAGCATTCAAAAACAGCTTTTGAACTGAAGCACAACTTACATTTAAAAGAGCTGTTGAAATTGCTCTTTCAATGGAAACAGCAGACAGAAACACAATCAAGTTGCAGTCAGGAATGAAAGTGGGTGTGAACAACAATGCGAGGTCTAAACAGAAAACTGCCTGTCCAAACAAATTGTATCACTGTTGCGGCAGAGTCTCACATACACCAGACCAATGCAGGTTTAAAGGTAAAATTTGCAGAAAATGCCACAAAGTACGATACATATAATGAGCACTTTGGGCAGACAAAAATAAATAGACTGCTCAGAGAAGAGATAAAGATTAAAAATCAAGTTTCAGCTTCAAAAGCAGCACTAATCTGCATGCTGTTGATGAAAAATCTGAAAATTATGAGAGTGATGCAGGACTGCGTAGCCTTGAGATTTACAATGTGAAAGGAAACAACAGACAAACAATATGGCTTACACCAGAAGTGAACGGGACATTAATTAAAATGGAATTGGACACTGGCTCAGCTGTTTCAGTCATTCCACAAATGAGTTTGAACGGCATTTCAAAGATACTGAAATGAAGCTTGCAGATACCGAACTAAGAACTTATACTGGAGAAAAGATAACTGGTGGGAATGACATTTGTAATAGTAAAGTACAATAATCAACAAGCCACAGTGGGCTTGTATATGGTAATAACAGGAGGGCCAGCATTGTGGGGCCATGATTGACTGAGACAACTACAACTTGATTGAAGATCCATCCACCATTTGCATGCCACATCTCCTACAACAGAGTCAACTGAAAGTGAACTAAGAAAGGTACTGGATGAGATAACAGCAGTGTTCAAGGATGGCATTGGATAACTCAAACATATCAAGGGTAAAATAGTGTTAAATGAAAATGCCACACCCATGTTTTACAAAGCCCGTCTGGTTTCTTATACCATCCGTGATACGTAGCCAGTGAGCTAGATCACATGAAGGCTTAAGAAGTTCCTTTCAAGGTTTAGCGGAGCCCATAAGCAACACCAGTGGGCCCAGTAGCCAAGAAGAATGGCCTGTCAGAATTTGCGGTGACTTTAAGGTCACCATCAACCCAGTTCTGAAAGTAGATCAATACCCTCTGCCCAGGATAGAGAATATCTTTGCAAAATTATCTGGAGGGAAACATTTCAGCAAAGTGGACTTAGCTACATATGAGGATGGAAGAAGAGTCCAAAGTGTGTGTCAGTACAGTAAGTTTATTTGTGGACCTGCACTCTGGTTGAAAGCTATAGACCAGGTGCTGCAAGGCTGTCCAGGCACCCAGTGTTACCTGGATGGCATCATTGTTACTGGTGAGGATGACAAGAAACAACTCCAAAACCTCAAGACGAGTGTTAAAAAGATTAGAAGATTATTGGCTCAGAGCACAATTCAACAAGAGTGAATTCTTTAAACCAACTACCATTTACTCTGGTCGCCCCATTGATGCACAAGCGTTACACAAGTACGCTGAGAAAATTCAGGCTGTAGTAGATTCCCCAAGGCCAAAGGACGTGTCACAGTTTTCTCCCTCATGAAAATTGAAAGTCTAACTTTTATAACAGGCATAATCCAAAGGAGAACCAGAAAAGACCCCAAACTGTCTCAGATCTACATGGCTACCCAAAATGGCTGGAATGTGCTGCAGAAATTCTAGTTCCCCCATTTTTATCAGCACCATGATGAACTTGCCCTTGACAGAGGTTGCTTATGTCGGGTTTGAGAGTTGTTGTACCATCCAAGCTAAGAGCTAAAGTGTTGGAGGAGCTACGTATATGCTGGTCATCTAGGCATGGTTGAAATGGAAGTGTTGGTTTGAAGCTTTGGCTGGTGGCCTGGGATAGATCAGCAGATCAAGCAGTTTGCCATGCATTATTCGGCATGCCAACAGATTCAGAAGCTTCCAAGAGTAGCGCCTCTCCTTCCTGGGAATGGCCTGTATTGCCTTGGCAGAGGATTCATCTGGATTTTGCTGGACCATTCATGGGCACAAATTTCTTGGTAGTAGAGGATGCAGCTACAAAGTGGCAAGAAGAGTTCCCAATAGCCTCCACGACAGTCGCACACACTGTTGATGTGTTGGGAAGCCGCTTCTGAAGGACTGGTGTTCGAGAACACTTAGTCAGTGAGAATGGACGGCAGTTTGTTGTGGAACAGTTTCAGTCATTCCTGAAAATGAATAGAATAAGACATATTACATCTACACCATATCACTCAGCTACAAATGGCTCGGTGGAAAGGTTTGTCCAGAGTCGAAAGAACACACTGTGAGCAATGTCAGCAGAACACACTACAATGACACTGAATCAGAAGCTCACCAAATTCCATCTTGCATATCATAATGCAGCACACTTCACAACCAACAACTCCCCAGCTATGCTGTTCCTAGGTCGTCCCTTGCTCGGATCTTTTCAAACCCAATCTCAGAAGGAGTATGCAGGACAAACAGCTGAGATAAATTGAGGGCTTCTCGAACAAGGAGGTTCGATGTTTCACTCGTGGACAAGCAGTCCTGGTGAGGTATGACAGAGGTGATTAAAAGTGGGTACTTGGAAAGATTAAGGACTGAACTGGACCACTCTCCTACACAGTGGAGATTGTGCCTAATGTCATCTGGAGATGACACATCAATCAGTTAAGGAAAGCAAGGTCAATTGTTAGAGAAGAAAGATGTCCGCAGCTGTCAGAACCTTTTCCTGCAGTCCCAGAGGCAATGCCTACAAACACCACAGAGGAGGCCCCAGAACCTGAAATTGTTTCACAGTCACAAGTCTCACCTGCCGAGCAGAGTGACCCCCCTTGTCAGGAAAGATGTTATTCCACGAGAGTAAGAAATCCTCCACAGTGATTAAATCTTTAGGCCTGTTTAGAGAGCAATACATTATATATTTGAGTTGAGATGCATTCGATATTGAGTGGGAGTTTACAACTGAGCAAGGAGGAGTGTTGCTGATTTAATATTTCAGTAATATTTGAATAATATAGTAAACATGTTGTTTGATTAAGCATTTTTTGTTGTTTAAATAACTCATTACGGGTTATACTGTATGTACAAAGTCTTTAAATGGTATATGTCATTACGCCACCACATCATAAGTGCACGCCTCACTAAAAGTAAAATGAAGAGTATGCACATTATTTTGGGCTCCCATGTTGTCCTTTCAATTAGCATTATGTTTTGGAGTTACAAAACATGACAGCAGTGTTGGAGTGGAGGCCAAATTGAAAAGAGTGATGAATACAAGACTGAAGGAGTTATATTTGAATGCATGCAATATCTGGAATAAGATAGGTGACCTTGCAGCATAGTTAGAGATTGGTAGGTATAACAATCGTGGGCATCACTGAATCGTGGCTGAAGGAGATTAAAGTTGGGAATTTCTCGTCCAAGGATACATATTGTATTGAAAGGACAGACAGGTAAGCAGAGGGGGTGAGGTGGCTCTTTTGGTAAAAAATTAAATCAAATCCTTAGAAAGATGTGATGTAGGATCAGAATATGTAGAATGCTTGTAAGTAGTGTTAAGAAACAGCAAGATATAAAAAACCCTGATGGGAGTTATACACAGGCCTCCAAACTAGCCAAGATGTATGGTACAAATTACAACAGGAGTTAGAAAAAGCATGTAAAAATGACAATATTACCATAGTCATGGTGGATTTCAATATGCAGGTAGATTGGGAAAATTAGGTTGATGCTGGATCCCAAGAGAAGGAATTTGTAGAATGCCCATGAGATGGCTTTCTAGAGCAGCTCATGGTTGAGCTCACTAAGGAAAAGACAATTTTGGAGTTGGTGTTGTGTAATGAACCAGATTTAATTAGGGAGTTTAAGGTGAATGAACCCTCAGGAGGCAGTGATCAAATTATGATAGAATTCACCCTGCGATTTGAGTGTGAGAAGCAAAAATCAGATGCATCAGTATTTCAGTGGAGTTAAAGGAACTACAGGGGCATGAGAGAGGAGCTGGCCAAAGTTGATTGGAAGGGGACACTAGCAGGGATGATGGCAGAACTGCAATGGCTGGAGTTTCTGAAAAAAATTCAGAAAGTACAGGATAGATTCATACCAAAGAAGTAGTATTTCAAAAGGAGGATGAGGCATCCATGGATGACAAGATAAGTCAAAGACAGCATAAAAGGAAAAGAGAGGGCATAAAATATAGTAAAAATTATTAGGAAGCTAGAGGATTAGGAAGCTATTAGAAACCAACAGAAGGCAACTAAAAGAGCAATAAGGAAAAAAAAGATGAAATATGAAGGTAGGTTAGACAAAGGAGAATCTGTGAATATTGTTTACTTGGATTTTCAGAAGAAAATAAGGCTGCTTGACAAGATCAGATCCTATGTTATTACAGGAAAGATACTAGTATCGATAGAAGATTAGCTGACTGGCAGGAGGCAAAGAGTGGGAATGACAGGGGTCTTTCCTGCTTGGATGCCGGTGACAAGTGGTGTGCTGTAGGGCTCTGTGTTAGGACTGCTTCTTTCCATGTTATATGTCAATGATTTGAATGATGGAATTAATGGTTTGTGGGCAAGCTTGCAGATGATACAAAGATAGGTAGAGGGGCAGGTAGTGTTGTGGAAGCAAGGATTCTGCAGATGGACAGACAAATTAGGAGAATGGGCAAAGAAGTGGCAGATGGAATATATCGTAGGGAGGTGTATGGTCATGCACTTTGGTAGAAGGAATAAAAACATAGGCTATTTTCGAAGTAGGGAGCAAATTCAGAAATCAGAGGTGCGAAGGAACTTAGGAGTCCTCTGGCAGGATTTCTTAAAGGTTAAAAGTATTGTGACCAAGATGGCTCTGGAGACATACAGCAACATTTTGCGGGCAGCTCACTAAACTACCACAATTCAACTAGATCTATTTCTTCTGAACTATGATCTCTGCAATCCAAAGCTAGTAATTTCCCTTTAAGAAATGTACTTTCAAACCATCCAAAACAAACTGGTAATTTTACAATCTCCTGAAGCACACAGTTGACACAGTTCCCAATGATAGGATCTTCCAGAAAGTCATGAAGCACAAGATCCATGGAAACTTGGTTGGGTAGATTTGGAATTGCCTTGCCCACAGAAGACAGAGAATGGTGGTAGTGCAGCATATTCTGCCTGGCGGTTGGTGATCAGTGGTCTTCCACGGGGATCTGTTCTGGGACCCCTGCTTTTTGTGTTTTTATAAATGATTTGGATGAAGAAGTGTAATGGTGAGTTAGTAAGTTTTCAGATGACATGAAGGTTGTAGGTGTTGTGGATAGTTTAAAAAGTTGTCATACTGTAGGTTACAGACTGGATGCAGAGCTGGGTGGATGGTGATATAGTTTAGTCCAGATAAGTGTGAAGTGATACACTTTGGAAGATTGAATATGAAGGCTGAGTACAGAGTTAATGGCAGGATTCTTGGCAGTGTAGAGGAATATGAGGGATCTTGGGATCCATGTCCATCGATCCCTCAAAGTTGCCATATAAGCTGATAGGCTGGCTAAGAAGGTGTATGGTGTGTTGGCCTTCCTTAGTTGGGGGACGGAGTTCGAGGCACAAGGTAATATCACAGCTCTATAAAACTCTGATTAGTCCACACTTGGAATATTGTGTTCAGTTCTGGTCATCTCATTATAGGAAGGTCATGGAAGTTTTAGAGAGGGTGCAGAGGTGATTTACTTGGATACTGCCTGGATTGGAGGGCATATCTTATGAGGAAAAGTAGAGCGAGCTAGGACTTTTCTCTTTGGAGAGACAGAGAATGAGAAGCAACTTGACAGAGGTGTGTAAAATTCTGTGAGGCATAGATAGTGTGGCCATCCAGCACCTTTTTCCCAGGACTCCAATAGCCAAAACTAGAGGACACTCATTTAAGGTGCGTTGAGGAAGGTTTAAGGGAGATGTCAGAGGTAGTTTTTTTTTCACACTGAGAGTGATGGAAACCTGGAATGCAATGCCGAGGTTGGTGTAGAGTCTGGTACAATAGGGACATTTGAGAGACTTTTAGATGGGCACATGGATTTAAGAAAAGTGGAGTATTATGGACTATGTAGGATGGAAGGGATGGATTAATTGTGGAGCAGGTTTATATAGGTCGGCACAACATCGTGGGCTGTACTGTTCTATACTCTGTGTTCTAAATGCAAGACTTCCAATCTTTCTGATCTTTTCAGTCAATACTCTTAGGAGGGTAAAATTCTACCAGCTGATCTATCAACAAGAAGTTTTGGAGTTAGAGGAGAAATAGAAGGAAAAAAGAGGCCTCCCATGTGGTGGAGACCACTTGACCGATGTAGACAATGAGCCAGTCACTGACGGGGAGGCAAAGGTGTGCCAGTGGCAATTAACCCTGCTGTACGTCAGAGAGTGGATACACCAGCAGTGCCCCACACAGATCACTGAACCGCCAGCTTTCTGAACTTCTGAGTTCTGAACAACTAGCCCTTCAGCACATGAGTGGATGCTCACACTTTCAGACTTTCACATCAGCCAGCTGGATCTACTTCACAGAGACTTCAGCACTACCGTGAAGTGTGAGGGATCTCTAGCTCACACTGGCTCTCAGCCAACAGATTTACCTCTTGGGATATTTAGTGGGATGTAAGTCTGCATTAGTTGCAGTGGATAGGGTCAAAGTTGCTATAGCTATTCATTAAATACAATAGAGTCATTTTGGCAGACACCAGAATAGGCAGGGACTATATGCAGGGAGATGGGATTAGTTAGGATGGCATGATGTTCAACATAGGCAATGTGGACTGAAGGGACTGCCTCTATACTGTACTGTTCTATGTTTGATATTTGCAGAGACTAAGTAAAGGAAAGCTACAACTGGGCTTTTAATTACTATCACAATCATTTTCCATTTCTAAAAGAAACTAATTATAAATCTGAGACACCAGAGATTCCACAGATGCTGGAGGAATTCAGTAGGGTCAGGCAGCATCTATGGAGAGGAATAAACAGTCAATGTTTTGGGCTGAGACCCTTCATCAGGACTTCATCAGTAGTTTATTAGGGAAATAATTTAATCAACCAACAGACACAGCAAAAGATCCTTCTGGTTTCTCAGAGAACAGCCAGATAGACTCATAAATTACTCCACGGAAGGTGTGTTCTGATATTACAGAACCAGAGAACTGTCATTCCTGTTTAAATGGTACAGTAACAAAAATATTTGGCAATAATATTGTCCTGAAGCATTAATAATGATTGGAACTGAAAGTCTATGCAGTTACAATGCCGATGCAAGAAAGTTATAAACTTAACAGTATTTTGTCCTCTTAATTTTCCCAATTTACTAAGTTAGTAGAATAAATGACTGCTTCATTAATCAGAAACATAAGACTCTACAAGATGTGGTCCTAAGATTGAGATACAAAGAAATCAACAGACTCTCCTCTAATGCTGCATAAGGGAAGATTTGATCAAGGTACAAAATTGGAAATCATGACATCACTTTCCACTAACGAAGGCTACGTTATGGCAGATCTACCACCCTGATGCCATGACTCACCTGCTCAGTCAAAGTCCCAATGTCCAGTGAAGGCTCTGGTCTAATTCAGTGTTGGCATCTTCCACTCGATACCTGATATCAATGATCAATAAGTGCCTTTCTTTACATACATCAGTTCTTGGGTGTGTCTCTGTAACAAAGTAGCAAGCAAAACCGCTATAAAATGTGATTACATTAATTTACCTCAAATGAAAGTCAATTTTTCTTTGTAACAAATTGCAACCACACTAGCAATTGAAGAGCAACACACACAAAATGCTGGAGGAACTCAGTCAGTCAGGCAACTTCTATGGAGGGCAAATAAACAGTTGACTTTTCTGGCTGACTGTCTATTTCCTTCCATTGATACTGCCTACTGAGTTCTGCCAACGTTTTGTGTGTGTTGTTCGTGATTTCCAGCAACTATCAGGTTGCCCCTCAGCCTCTGACACTCAGGAGAAATCAATCCAAGTTGTCCAACCTCCCATTATAACTAATGCACTCCAATACAGACAACGTCTTGGTGGCATTCTTCTGTATTTGTTTCCAGAATTGAGTATTTGAGAGTCAAGAGACCAACACAGCCTTTGAAAAAGCAAATGAGATTTGACATGCGTCGTGAATGTGGTGGCTCAACTTGAAGTCGTTTGTGAGCTGAAAGGACAGAATGAGTACGCAATTCATAAGGACAAGGAAACCCAAGAGATACAGCAAAAGCTAGATATAAAGGCGAAGCAAATTCCTAGGACATGAGAGTGATAGATACATGAGAAGAGACAAGTTCCACAGGAGGTCCACAAGACATTAGAGCAGAATTAGGCCATTCAGCCCATCAAGTCTGCTCTGCCATTCCATCATGGCTGATTTATTATCTCTCTCAACCCCATTCTCCTGCCATCTCCCCGTAAATTTTGATGCCTTTACCAATCAAGAACCTATCAACCCCTGCTTTAAATATACCCAATGACTTCACTTCTACAGGCATCTTTCACAATAAATTCCACAGATTCACCAACCTCTGGCTAAAGAAATTCCTTCTCATCTCTGTTCTAAAAGGACATCCATGTATTTTGAGGCTGTGTCCTCTGGTCCTAGATTCCCCCACTATAGGAAACATCCTCTCAAGTCCAAGCTATCTAGGCCTTTCAATATTCGATAGGTCTTAGTGAGATACCCCCTCATTCTTCTGAAGTCCAGCAAGTACAGGCCTAGAGCCATCAAACATTACTCAGTCATTAAACCTTCATTCCTGGGATCATTCTTGTGAACCTGCTCTGGATCCTCTCCAATGCCAGTACATCCTTTCTTAGATAAGGGGCTGAAAACTGCTCACAATACTCCAAGTGTGGTCTGATGAATGCCTTATAAAGCCTCAGCATGAGAGGGTTCAAGTTTAATTGTCATTCAACCATATATGAACACCCAATAGCCAAAAGAAACAGTGGTCTTCCAGGGCTAAGGTGCAATCACAGTAGCAACAGTCACACACAGCATAGGGCACATAAGAGATGTCAGTCAAATACAGTTGTGCAAAGAAAATCCTTGCTTTAATATTCTAATCCTCTAAAATTGAATGCTAATATTGGATTTGCCTTCCTTACCACTGACTCAACCTGCAAGTTATTATTAGGGCATCTTGTACAAAGACACCCAAGTCCCTTTGCACCTCTGATTTCTGAATTTGCTCCATATTTAGAAAATAGTCCATGCCTTTATTCTTTCTACCAAAATGCATGACCATACACTTCCCCACACTATATTCCAACTGCCTCTTCCTTCCCCATTCTGCTAAACTGTCTAAGTCCCTGCTTCCTCAACACTACTTGTCCAGCTGCCTCCTTGTATCATCCACAAGCATGGCCACAAAGCCATCAATTTTGTTATCCATATCATTGACATATAATGTGAAAAGAAACAGTTCCAACACAATCCCTGTGGAACACTACTAGTCCTCAGCAGCCAACTAGAAAAGGCTCCCTTTATTCCCACTCTTTGCTTCCTGCCATTCAACTAAATTTCTAACCATGCTAGTATCTTTCCTGTAATACCAAGTGCTCTTATCTTGTTAAGCAGCCTCATGTGTGGCACCTTGTCAAAGGCCTTCTGAAAATCCAAGTTAACAACATCCACTAACTCTTTTTTTTTATCTATCCCGCTTGTTATTTCGTCAAAGAATTCCAACTGATGTGTCAGGCAAGATTTTCCCTTGAGGAAACCATGCTGACTTTGGCCTATTTTATGATATGCCTCCAAGTACCCTGAAACCTCATCTTTAATATTGGACTGCAATACCTTTCCAACCACTGATTTCAGGCTAACTGGCCGATAATTTCTTGTATCCTTGTCCTGCTTTGGGTAAAAGAGGGGGGCCCTATGGAATAAAACCACCTGAAAGGTTAATGACAACCCAGGAATGTTGTTATTTTTGTTGTGAATAAGGTCGGTATGCCTACTTGTGAATGATGATTGTGTTACATTTAAAGGCAGGCAAGAATTTGAAATCCCAAATAAGCATGAGAACTCAAGGTGAAGTGTGTGATCCTGTTTCATCCTCATGGAAAGGGAAAGCACAATTATTGCAAAGGTGGAGCTTCTAATTGTAATTGGAAGTCCCTCATGGTGAAGACCAGGAAGGAAGCTGGCTCTGTCTGGAAACAATAAACATTTGCTGGACACAAACATGAGAAAATCTGCAGAAGCTGGAAATCCAAAGCAACACGCACAAAATGCTGGAGGAACTCAGCAGGTCAGGCAGCATCCATGGAAATAAATAAACAGCCGGCACTTCGGGACTGAAAAGGAAGGGAAAAGATGCCAGAATAAAATTGTGAGGGGAGGGAAGAGAGGATAGCTGGGATGTGATAGGTGAAGCCAGGTGGGTAGGAAAGGTAAAGGGCAAGAGAGGAAGGAATCTGAGGTGAGGAGAGTGGACCATAGGAGAAAGGGAAGGAGGAGGGGACCCAGGGGGAAGTGATTCTTTGGGGGGACGGTAGGCGGCACCCTAACTTGAGGCACAAGACCAGACCAACCATTAGTAGAGCAAGCACTTCCAAAAAAAAAGGTTGAGATACTGGAACACAGGAAGAACCACAGCTTTGGAGGCAGTGAGTATCTGTCGTCACGTGTCTGAAACTTGGCAATCTCATCCGACCTTACAAAAACAAACAGACTTTATTGGAGATGCATAAATTATCAACCAGGGTTCCCAACAGTTCCCCTTGACTCACGGCATGGAACGAATTCAAGCAATTTAACAGCTGATAAGTCAAGTACACCCTCTCAACTTTCTCTACAGATCTACGAAAAACAGGTCACATAACAATACAGCGCTGGCTGGAATCAAACGGTGAAATAGAACCAATAGTGAACCTGCCGACCCCGAGGATTCCTCTTGAGATGTTCAAAGCGGCCTCGGCTGCATATGTGGGATCAAGAACCATCTTTCGGCATTACGAGACCTTATGTGATTGGTCAATTGAGCTAACTGGAATAGTATAAGGTAGCTTGCCAAAATCCAGCTCTATCCCTACTAACCTTCAGATTCCAATCTGAATCCTTGTCAACGTAATTTTCACTGTTATGATCGTCTTCATCTTTGCTTCGCTGTTCTTTTGCATGCCACTACCATCATTCCATCCGTGTCAACTCACTACCATTGTCAACATCCGATAGGCATTCCCCAGTTTGTGTTAATTTTAAATTTCAACTTAGCCCTGTTAATGATGGATAAATACGTACAGTATGATCTCTATGAGTCTGAAGGTGGTGAAGCCTTGAATTCTAATCCTGCTAAGAAACAGAAACTACAGAAAGTGTGTCAATGCCATGTTATGTGCCTGGAGTATGGTTTTATTCCACTCCTTTCAGATCAGCAACACCACATGTGTCTTATTTGTAATACTGCACTGTCTAATGAAGCCATGAAACCATCAAGATTGCAGGAGCACTTCTATAAAAGACTCCCTGAAAAGGCTACTTATGGTATTACTCAGAATCGTTTGAAAAACATTGCATTCTCGAGTCATTTGCCAAGAAAGCTAAAAATGACCTTGATAGTGGTCTCATTACTGCTTACAACTTTTACTCCCAGCTTCATGAAGGCAAACGTAAAAGAGGCGGACAACAGAAGAGATTCAAAGACATCTTAAAAGCCAACATGAAGAAATGTAACATCGACATCGACAACTGGGAAACCAACGCCAAGGACAGGAAACTCTGGCAAGCCATTATCTGAGAAGGACCAGCAACTTTCGAAGCCAACAGATGTGCAGAATTAGAAGAAAAGAGAAGAAAATGGAAAGAGAGGCAGCAACAACCAAAGCCCGATCTGCCATCTGGAACTACCTGTCCTGAATGCGGAAGAACTTTCAAAGCCAAGATTGGACTCATAAGCCACTTGAGAGCCCATAAGTAGATCTACGGAACGAAGACCATCATCCTCAACCTCGAGGGATAGCTACGACGACAACAATAACTTTTCCAAAATGATAGCAAAGTGTAGAAAATCTCATCAATTGGTGAAAGATTAATAATGTTTGCTGTATCTGAAGTGCCCACCACTGTTCTCAAAATGGATACCAGTATTTAAAAATCAATTCCTCTGAGTAATAACTCTATAGCTAGCCATATTGACAAAATGAGTGAAGACATTAACACTGCACAGAGCTACAAAAAACAGAATTTGGGATACAACTGGATGAGTTAACTGTGCGAGACAACAAAACTTTGCTAATGGCATATAATGGTTTATCAAAAATGGAAAAGTTTATGAAGCGATTTTCTTTTGTAAAAAAGTTAAAAACAAATATCAACAGAGAATCAATCTAGAATGAGCTCCAAATGTATACTGAGGATAAAACCATTTTGATTAGGAACATGATTTCTTATGCAACAGATGGAACACCATATATGACAGGTTTAGTGGTATTTATGAAAAAAGAAATTCTAAGTCTGTTTGCAATTCATTGTGTAATTCATCATTAACATCTCGCAGCCAAAAAACTCAGCCAATGACTTTTTTCAACCATGACCATTGTAATATCTGCGATCAGCGAAATTAAAACTCATCCATTAAATAGCAGAATATTTCACCAGTTATGCCAAGATAATGATGAAGAATTTGAATGCTTGCTTCTTCACATTGAAATGCGTTTGCAGTCAAAAGGCTGCTGCTTAAAACGTTTCTTTGACCTTTTTGCCACTGTGGTTGAATTTTTGCTCAAAGTCAACAAGAGCCTGGGAAACAAGATTGAACTTTTACATGGAGATGTGGTATACCTAGCCAATCCGTATGACAAAATGAACTTTCTAACTATGAAACTGCAGGGTGAGACTATCAATCTATTCCAGGCAAAAAGTGCAGTGTTCACTTTTCTTGTAAAACGTTGGGAGAAGAATGTTCTCACAGTTACCCTGCATGGAAAGTATGGCACTCCCTGTCACAGTGGGTGATTGGCAAGGATACTGCTTACACCTGCAGTCACTGAAGAAGGATTTTCAGAATCAATTCAAGGATTTGAACAATCTGGAAATTCCAGACTGAGTAATTAATTTGCAAGGTGGAAGAACAAGAAGAGAGCTTGCAAGAAGAAATTATTGAAATTCAGTGATGAAGCAGCAAAAATGCTTTTCAAAAATGTTGGTTTTTGTGGTATATGGCTACACTGTCATACAAAGTTTCCTGGTCTTTGGAGAAGAGCCAAACTGCTCTTCATTGCATTTCCATCCTCCTACCTTGTTGAAAGAGGCTTCAGTGCAGTGAACCACACACTCACAAAAAAACAGAAGCTGTTTGGACACTGTTACACATAGGGACTTAAGGCTTTTGCTGTCACAACTTGAACCAGACATTTGAAATCTTGCTAAAAGCCATCAAGCTCAAGGATCACATTGATATTGAAGCTTCTGTGCAGTGTACAGGTACTGTGTAAGCTAGGGTTAAAGATAAATAAAAAATTTAAAGCAGAATCATTTTTCTCATGGTAGCATAAGATAAGACATGTTTTTACACTGGGGGTTCCAGGAAAGTATATTGTGCCTAAGAGGAGTGTTGGCAAGTATGACGGCATTTTGGGGGAGCGTTAGGGTAAAAATGGTTGGCTTATATTCCACTGCCATATATTCATGGACCATTTATGAAGAAAACTGAAACAAATTACTGTCCATTGCAAACAATTGCTTTCAAGCCAGTGAATAATATTCCCAAAAGACATATGACCATAAGACCATAAGATCTAGGAGCAGAATTAGGCCATTTGGCCCATCGAGTCTGCTCTGCCATTTCATCATGTCTGATCCAATTTTCCTCTCAGCCCCAATCTCCTGCCTTATTCCCATGCCTGGAAAAAACAAGAATCTATCAACTTCTGCCTTAAATATACATAAAGACTTGGCCTCCACACCTGTTTGTGGCAAAGAATTCTACAGATTCATCACCCTTTGGCTAAAGAAATTCATCCTCACCTCTATACTAAAAGAATGCCCCACTATTCTGAGGCTGTGTCCTCTGGTCTTAGACTCTTCCACCTCAGGAAATATCCTCTCCACCCATTCTACCAAAGCCTTTCGCCACTCGAAGGGAAATCTTTCAAAGAGGTCACCCCACATTCTTCTGAAATCTAGTGAATACAGGCCCAGAGCCATCAGACATTCTTCATATGACAAGCCATTCAAACCTGGAATCATTTTTGTGAACCTCCTTTGAACCCTCTCCAGTTTCAGCAGATCCTTTTTAAGATAAGGGGCCCAATACTCACAATACTCCAAGTGAGGCCTCACCTGTACTTCATGAAGTCTCAACGTTACATCCTTGCTTTTATATTCTATTCCTCTTGAAATGAATGCTAACATTGCATTTGCCTTCTCACCACAGACTCAACCTACAAAATAACCTTTAAGATATCCTGCACAAGGACTCCCAAGTCCCTCTGCGCCCCAGTTTTTTGTATTTTCTCTCCATTTAGAAATTATTTAACCCTTTCATTAATTTTACCAAAGTGCATGACCATACACTTCCTGACACTGTATTCTATCTGCCATTTCATCGTCCATTCTCCTAATCTGTCGAAATTCTTCAGTAGCCTCTCTACTTTCTCAAAACCACCTGCCCCTCCAGCTATCGTCATATCATCTGCAAACTTTGCAGCAAAGACTTCAATTCCATCATCCAAATCATTGACATATAAAGTAAAATGAATTAGTCCCAACACAGACCCCTGTAGAACACCACTAGCCACCAGCAGTCTGTCAGAAAAAGCTTCCTTTATTCCTTTATTCCCACTCTTTGCCTCCTGCTTGATCTGTGCTAGAATCTTTCCTGTAATATCATGGGCTCGTAGTTTGTTAAGCAGCCTCTTGTGTGGCACCTTGTCAAGGACCTTCTGAAAATCCAAGTACCCAACATCAACCGATTTGCCTTTGTCTATCCTGGTTGTTTCTTCTTCAAAGAATTTGAACAAATTTGTCAGGCAAGATTCTCCCTTGAGGAAATAATGCCGACTGCGGCCTATTTTATCAGGTGACTCCAAGTACCCTAAGATCTAATCCTTAACAATTGACTCCAACATCTTCCTTACCACTGAGGTCAGACTAGCTGGCCTATGTTTTCCTTTCTTCTGTCTCTCTCCCTTCTTGAAGGGTGGAGTGACATTTTTATTCTCCAATCCTCCGGAACCATTCCAGAATCTAGTAATTCTTGAAAGATCATTACTAATACCTCCACAATCTCTTCAGCCACCTCTTTCAGAACATTGGGAAGTATACCATTTGGTCCAAGCGACTTATCTGCCTATAGATTTTCAGTTTCCCAAGAACGTTCTCTCTAGTTATGGTAACTTCACACACTTTATGCTCCCTAGCACCTGGAACTTCCACCATACTGCTAGTTTCTTCCACAGTGGAGACTGATGCAAAATACTTATTCCGTTCATCTGCTATTGTCCCCTATTACTACCTCTCCAGCATAGTTTTCCAGCAGTCCAATATCCACTCTCGCCTTTCTTTTACACTTTATGTATCTGATGAAACTTTTGGTATCCTCTTTAATATTATTGTCTAGGTTACTTTCATATTCCATCTTTACCTTCTTAATGACTTTTTTAGGTGCCTTCTGCTGGTTTTCAAAAGCTTCCCAGTCCTCTAACTTCCCATTAATCTTTGCTTTATTATAAGCTTCTTTCAGAGAAAGTTGTTGCGTTTTCAACACACACACTGAATGTCGTGTCCAAAAAAGATGAAAAGATAGTATTGTCAGATAGTTTGTGCAGGGAGACCTTTCGGAGATTAGTATTTTCTGTGCGAGTTTCATTCTGGTATTGTGTTACCGTATACTCCCTCAATGCACTATGCAATGATTTAACCTGCATAAACAGTATGCAAAACAACTTTTCATCATACCTTGGTACATGTACGTAACATTAATAAACCAATTTAATTTAATTCAATTCCAATTCTATTCATTTAGCGTGGAGGGTCTGTTTCCAAGCAGTGTAACTCTGTGTCTGTGAAACATAGGAAGTTGAATGCAGGTTAATCACATAGCTGTGAATAATCCAGTTCAGAAGGAATTGTGAACTTTATTCAATGGCGACAGTTTATAGTTAGGTCAGAGACAGTTGATGACTCCATCTTCCCCTTGACTGTGAAGATGAAGTAACAATATAAGAAAAACCAATAGTTTACTACAGAGTCAGGTAGTCAAACCTGTATTGTAAGCAGGTAACATCCGTTATTAGAACATAGACATAGAAAACATACAACACAATACAGGCCCTTCAGCCCACAAAGCTGTGCCGAACATGTTCTTACCTTAGAAATTACCTAGGGTTACCCATAGCCCTCTATTTTCCTGAGCTCCATGTACCTGTCCAGGAGTCTCTTAATAGACCCCACCGTATTCGCCTCCACCACCGTCTCCAACAGCCCATTCCACGCACTCACCACACTCTGTGTAAAAAACTTACCCCTGACGTCCAGGGTGAGATTTAGTGGGACCAGGGCCCCTGGGCTGGAGGCCCTGATGGGCCCCTGCCGACGCCATAAAATGCTGTTGTACCAAGCAAAAAAAAGGCAAGAACAAAAGCAAAGTTCATACTGGTCTAAGTATCAAAGCTGTGGACCAAGACATTGGTTTAGTACAATACGTGGGCTATAAGCTTACAGGACTTAAGAGGGAGGACAGAAAGTAATGCAGATTCTTAGTTTGAAGGACAGCATCTAAATCACTCAAAAATTGACCTAGGCTTAGTTGGCTTAGTAAAGTTATGAGGGAGAAGAAGTATGATGTACCCTATCTTAAATCTTTATTTAGCTATCGCTGCACATACCATAGGCCTTATTTCTCAAACAATGCCAAAGCATTTTTATCTAGGTATTTTTCTCAACCATGTGTTCTAAGAAAGGAAAATGGAAATGAGAGACAAAAAGGCCAAGAGAGATGGCACCATGGCAAACTAGGAAACTTGACAATACTCCAACAATCTTTTTGAAAAATGAGATCAAGCACATACTAACCTATTGCTGTGCTGTGTGGCTTGCAGAGTAAAGACCACTTATTACTTACTAGGTTTGTAAACAGTCAATTATTAGCCTATTGCCACAAAAACAGGAACAGCACTGACACACAAGCCTAGATATTTACAAAGTCAGATGCTTGTTTTTTCAAAATGAAAGCCTAGTTCTTCTGGATTTCTTCACAGCAAAGTCCTTGATCAGATCACTAAAATCCAGTTTTCGAACAAGATCACTTTCAAGTGACATCAGAGTAAGATGACTCAGCCTGTCCTGTCCCATTGTGGATCTGAGCCTATGTAGTTGCCGTTATCAGGCCTGCCAAATATGTCACTGGAGCCTCAGACAGCCAGTCCCTTCTCGACCAAAAACTTCACAATCACCAACACTCTTCTCAATACGTCGGTCCAGTAGACACATTCTGACTCGAACTGTTTTTGCAGTTCTGCATCTATTCCTCCGCTGTCAAACGCTAGTGTAACGTAGGTCAGTATCATTTTCCTGTGGTGTTCGCTATTTTCATGCTCTCCTATGTACTCAGCGGCATGTTTCCAGTCGCTAAAGCCAGTTTCGAAGATGGACTGACAGTTACCATCACTGAAGATGCGGCATGCAAAACAAAACACACAGCCGGTGGAAGGGGAATATAAGAGCCATTGCCTTGGTATGTACTCACCATTTACGAGCATGCGTTTGAAGTGAAATTTGGAGAAAAAACGTCTCTGCGGTTTGTATACTCATTCCAAAGCTTTGATATCCACATCCTTATTCTGGCAGGACACAGGCCCTTTCTTAGCCCAGTACACTCGGACTGAATCATCTAACGTTTCCTTTCCCCAGCGAGCAGGATCAGTGCTGTAAGGATCCTCAGTAGCGGTAACATTAACATTAATGGCAGCCTGACTTGGTTGTGCAGAGGCCTCTGTGGTCGGGAATCCCAAAGTCATGCTCTCTGCCTCTTCAACGTTAGCTGCTGACTGTGGCAAGGATGGTGGTCCTGTGCTAACGCTGGTGCTAGTGCCAGCTGTTGAACAAGTCTCCATTTGTCCACCGGTCTCAGACTGTGACAAGAGCGATGGTACTGCTGCATCATCGAGAACAGGTTAAAAAAATTCTGTCAATTTCAATGTCTTTTTTAATGCTTCTTTCTCATGGTCCTCTTTTTCTTGTTTCTTTTATCTGTTCTGTGCTCCACTCTCATATTTTTTTTTGTCCACCATGATGATAGCTACCTATTTTGGGCCCCTCTGCAGCTCGGGCCCCTGGGCTGCAGCCCAGCCTAGCCCTGCCTAAAGTCCGACCCTGCTGACGTCTCCTCTGTACCTACTTCCAAGCACCTTAAAACTGTGCCCTCTCGTGCTAGCCATTTCAGCCCTGGGAAAAAGCCTCTGACTATCCACACGATCAATGCCTCTCATCATTTTACACACCTCTATCAGGTCACATCTCATCCTCCGTCGCTCCAAGGAAAAAAGGCCAAGTTCACTCAACCTCTCATAAAGCATGCTCCCCAATCCAGGCAACATCCTTGTAAATCTCCTCTGCACCCTTTCTATGGTTTCCACATCCTTCCTATAGTGAGGTGACCAGAACTGAGCACAGTACTCCAAGTGGGGTCTGACCAGGGTCCTATAGAGCTGCAACATTACCTCTTGGCTCCTAAACCACGATTGATGAAGGCCGATGCACTGTATGCTTTCTTAACCACTAGAGTCAACCTGTGCAGCAGCTTTGAGTGTCCTATGGACTCGGACCCCAAGATCCCTCTGATCCTCCACACGGCCAAGAGTCTTACCATTAATATTCTGCTATCATATTTGACCTACCAAAATGAACCACCTCACATTTATCTGTGTTGAACTCCATCTGCCACTTCTCAGCCCAGTTTTCAATCCTATCAATGTCCCGCTGTAACTTCTGACAGCCCTCCCCACTATCCACAACACCTCCAACCTTTGTGTCATCAGCAAATTTACTAACCCATCCCTCCACTTCCTCATCCAGGTCATTTATAAAAATCACAAAGAGGAGGGACCCAGAACAGATCCCTGAGGCACACCACTGGTCACCGACCTCCATGCTTTTATTGTTTCATGAGACCATAAAACCATATGAGAAAGGAGGAGGAGTAGGCCATTCAGCCCTTCAAGCTTGCTCATAGTTCATATCTGACCCAACTTTCTTCCTTGACTTTTTCTTCATTCACTAACTAACCTCAGCTTCGATAAAGACCATAAGACATAGGAGCAGAATTAGGAAGTTGGGCTCAAAGAGTCTGCTCTGCCATATGATCATGGCTGATTTATTTCCCTCTCAACTTCATTCTCCTTACTAATCAAGAATAACCTTAGATGTCCTTACTAATCAAGAACCTATCAACCTCCGCTTTAAATAAATTCAATGACTTGCCCTCCATGGCCATCTGTGGCAATGAGTTCTGCAGATTCACCATTGTCTGGTTAAAGAAATCACTCCTCATCTCTGTCCTAAAGGGACGTCCTTCTATTCTGATGCTGTGCCTTCTGGTCCTAGACTCTCCCACTATTGGAAACATTCTCTTTCAATGCTTGGTAGATTTCAGTGAAATCACCCCTCATGCTTCTGAACTCTCACGAGTACACGCCCTGGGCCATTAACTGTTCTTCATACCTTTTCTTTCCCAGAATCAATTTCATAAGCCTCCCCTGGACCCGCTCCAATGTGAGCACATCCTTTCAAAGACAGATTGGAAAGTTCAGCTTGCACAACTCTCTGGGGCAAGGATTTCCAAAGATTCCACTGAGGGAAGAAAGTCTTCTATATCTTTACAAATGGACTCCCCAATTCTGAGACCACATCTTCTAGTCTGTACTCTCCATCCAACAAGGAGAAACAATCTCCGAGCAACCTCCATGTCAAGTTGCCTCAAAATATTTTGTGTTTTCTACAAGGTTTCCAGTCATTCTTCAATAGTACAGAATCAACCACTTCTACCTTTTATAATAAGACAATTGCTCTGCATCCAAGATCATTTTTGTCAACCTTCTCCAAACAATCTTCAGTGATAAAGATACCCTTCCTTAAATAGCCAAATCTTTGTGCTACACCTTTATAGTCTTTCTCCTTTTATATTATTGTTAAAGTCTGATAGCATTATACAACACAGAAACAGGCCTGTCAGCCCAACTCATCTATGCCAGTTAAGCTGCCAATCTGAAGTAGTCACATCTCCCTTCATTTGGCCCCTATCCCTCTCAACCCTTCCTGTCCATGTAGCTGTCTAAATACCTTTTAAACATTGTAATAGTACCTGTTCCCAGCACTTCCTCTAGCACCTCATTCCACTTGCCCACCACTTTCTGTGTGGAAAAACTTGCCCCTCAGGTCCCTTGTAATTCTTTCCTTAACCTATACCCTTCAGTTTTTGATCCCCTCTACTTTGGTATGATTATTGGTATTGAAATATTGGTATAATTATTATTATTATTATGATTGTTATTATTATTGTCACATGCACCAAGATGCAGTGAAAAACTTGCCTTGCATTTTGTTCATACAGATCAAATCATTACATAGTGGATTGAACTAGAATAAGGTAAAACAACAATAATACAGAAAAAAGTAGAAAAGCTACCAAAAAAGTGGAGTACAGGTAATCGATAAAGTGAAAGATCATAATGAAGTAGATTGTGAGGTCAAGAGTCCATCTTATCTTACAAGAGGTCCATTCAAGAGTGTGATAACAGCGGATGGAAGCTGTCCTTAAGCCTGGTAGTACGTGCTTTCAGGCTTTTGTATCTTTGGTGGGTGCTTTATGCTGGCAGCTTTATTAAAGTGTAGGGTAATATAACTGGTGGAAAGTCACAGCCGCCGACATTGAGTTGGGTTTCACTTTAAGAGGCTTGTCTGACATGGTGTCATAATTATGTAAAGTATTTTTACTGCACTTTGTGTTCAGTATTTGAAGTACAAGAAATGAGTTGTTATGGTTTTTCTTAACTGTAAAACACCTCTGCCATTTTTATTTAAGGAAACCTACATCGGTGACCCCGATGCTCTAGGACGATTCCAGAGTTATTGAACGTGTTGGGAAAGCAGTTGCTTTGAAACTGCTGGAGTATTGGGAGCAATTTGCCGTTGCTTGACTTGTATAAGCCGAGACCCAATTCGCGCTTTGGGAAATCTCCGCCGACAACACCAAATATTTCTATGTGGTAGTATCGCTCAGCAACTCCACAGCTGTGAGTGTGGTGAGTCTATATGAACACCCATCTGAACTTGATAAACACTGATCGCTGAAAACTCACCTTTTACAGACTTTTGGACTATTGGAGTCTGAGCACACCAAACAGTCGCTCTCCTTGCCCAGCCTCGGCAATGCTAGGCCATTGGAGCTAATGGATCACATGCTGGGAAATCACCAACCTTGTTTTATTTTTAAAGAACTCTTCATGCAGAAAATGCCTGAACCAGCTTGCTTAGTCTTTGCAAATGCAACCGTGAAGGACCATAGGGAGCTCGCTAAAATGGCTGAGAGTCTACACTCAGCCAGGCAACAGTACATAATATCTCCTCTTTTCCGTACCTGAATAAGCCCAGTTAGCAAAACCCCCAACATCAGGACACCCGCATCCACGAAACAGATGGTGCTGGGTCTGTGTTTTTACCATGCTCGCTTTGGTATGAACGCTAAGAAATGTCAACCCCTTTGCAGCTTCGACAGTGCCAGCATATCAGGACGTCAGAGGTCTGTGAACACCGTGGGTTCCAGCTTCCAGGCTTGTCTACTGTTCATTACGAACACCCTTTCAGGGCGACGCTCGCTGTGTGACAAGTGTGCTCAAGTGGGTGTGCTGCCAGTATCGCTTATTGATGAGAAGGCAAAGAGCGATGAAACCTCACTGGAGGCCACCAAAGGCAGCATGATTCTGACCTATAGGACACGATGGGTGATGCTCTGCTTTGTTGTTGGGCGCCATTATGCGGGGGTGCGGGGGTTTCATCCTGGTTAAAGTGGCTAGACCTCTGCTCAATACAGACTTCCTGCATCCTCAATGACTATGAGTTGACCTTACAAACTGCCGGCTTGTGGATGTCGAGGATTTTGGGTCATTACCCTGTGCACCCCTGTAAGTTCCCCACAACGACTCTGTCCAGCACATGCACCGCCACATGTGAGTTTACTCAACTGTTGGGTGAATTCCCAAACCTCACCAAGCCCACATTCTCCACTACAGTCACAAAACATGGGGCCTAACACCACATTTCTACAACTGGCCCACCAGTCCATGCTCGTATGCATAGACTGGACCCAGAAAATCACAGAGCAACATACACAAAATGCAGGAGGAACGCAGCAGGCCAGAGTAAACAGTCGACATTTCAGGCTGAGAGCCTTCATCAGGACTGGAGAAAAAAGATGAGAAGTCAGGATAAAAAGGAGGGTGGGGTGTGGAGAAGGAAGAAATACAAGGTAGCAGGTGATAGGTTAGGTGAAAATGGAAGGGGGGAGGGGTGAAGTAAAGAGCTGGGAAGTTGATAGGTGAAAGAGATAAAGGAGAAGGAGGAGTCTGTTAGGAGAGGACATAAGGCCATGGAAGAAAGGGAAAGGGGAGGAGCAACAGAGGGAGGCAATAGACTGGTGAGCAGATAAGGTGAGAGAGGGAAATGGGAATGGGAAATGGTGAAGGGAGGGGCATTACTGGAAGTTTGAGAAATTGATGTTCACGTCATCAGGCTGGAGGCTACCAAGACAAAATATAAGGTGTTGCTCCTCCAACCTGAGTGTGGCTTTCACCACAGCAGTAGAGGAGATCATGGACTGACATGTTGGATGGGAATGGAAAGTAGAATTAAAATGGGTAGCCACTGAGTGATCCCACTTTTTCCTGGTAGATGGAGTGTAAATGCTCGGCGAAGCAATCTCCCAATCTATGTTGGGTGTCACTGGTAGACGGGAGCCACTTTGGGAGCACCAGGTACGGTAGATGACCCCAACACACTCACAGGTGAAGTATCACCTCACCTGAAGGACTGTTTGAGGCCCTGAATGGTAGTGAGAGAGGAGGTGTAGGGGCAGATGTAGCACTTGTTCCATTTGCAAGGATAAGTACCAGGAAGGAGATTTGTGGGAAGGGACAAATGGACAAGGGAGGCAGTCGCATATAGAGTGATCCCTGCGGAAAACAGAAAACTGGTGGCGGGGGGCGTGTGCTTAGTGGTGGGATCCTGTTGGAGATGGCGGAAGTTTCAGAGAATTATGTGCTGGATGTGAAGTGGACATGACCAGGGCACTTGATGATGCCAAAAAAGGTTTTACCAATGCGACCCTACTGGCGCATCCAATGCATATATAGCTATTACTACTGACACTTCAGACAATGCTGTGGGTGCTGTGCATGATCCTTTTCTTCAGCTGGCAGCTCCGTCCCCCATCCACCACCGCGCCCCCCCCCCCTCCGAAAGGAAGTACTGCACCTTCGATTGTGAGCTTCTTGGTCTCCGTGATTGCCCAGAACCTTGGTGTTAAGCTACACCACACCACGGCATATCACCCGCAGTTCAACGGCCAATGCAAGCAGTTTCATCGCTTCTTAAAGGCTGCTCCGAGGGCTCCGCTGACGGATAATGGGCTCCCGTGGGCCCTACTGGGGCTCAGAACAGCTCCAAAAGAGGACCTGCAGTCATCTACAGCTGAGTTGATGTACGGACAGCCATTACAAGTGCCAGGTTATCCGCTAGTTTTGTTTCCCTCTCGATGGTTGTCATTTCACAGCCTTCATTAACCTTGTGCACGCAGTGGGCAAAGTATCAGAACCTTGGTCTGTACGGCAGCCACGCCAACTGGTCTACATATCAGAGTTAATAACTGATATACAACATATCAAGAGGAAAAATAATGACATGGCTGATCACCTCTGAAGGCCAGCCATTGAAGCTGTACACATAGGAGTTGGAGGTGACCAATGCCATCATAGCAGCCAACCAGGTTACTGACCTGCTTACCGAACAGCAGGTCATGGGCCTGCATTTAGCTGACATTAAGTTCGGGGAAGCTGGGGTTTCTCTCCTGTGCAATGTCTCAACAGGTCACTCTCGCACCAGAGTGCCCGCACACTGGAGGCGGACTGTTTTTGACTGTGTTCATGGTCTCTCGCGTCCAGGCCTGAAGGCCTCACAGAAACTGGTTGCATTGAAGTTTGTGTGACACAGCCTGAGAGAGGACGTGTGTGATTGGACTGCAGTGTGTGTGGAGTGCCAACTGGCAAAAATTAGCAGTCGTGTTCAGGTGCCATTGGCACCTTTTGAGGTCCCCGATCATGTCAACATGGACTTTGTGAAAAGGAGTCTCTTCCCCTCTCCCACAGTTTCACGCATCTCCTTACCATGGTGGACTGTACCACCAGGTGGCAAGAGTTTGCCCCTCTAGCATTGACAATGACAGCAGACATTGCTCGGGCGTTCATCAGCACCTGGGATGCTCGGTTTGGCACCCCATCTGATATTTTCTCTGACCACGGTCCCCAATTCATATCAGACCTCTGGGCTGCAATGGCCCAGAACCTTGGCATTAGGCTACATCACACCACAGTATATCACCCACAGTCCAATGGCCTGCTGTGATAGCCCAGAACCTCAGCGTTCGGTACATCACCCACAGTCCAATGGTCTAAGCGAGGGGTTTCACCGCTCCTTAAAGGCTGCTCTGAGGGCTTCCCTGACAGATAAGTGTTGGCACAATCATCTCCCATGGGTCCTGCTGGGACTCAGAACAGCTCCAAGAGGACCTGCAGTTGTCAATGGCTGAGTTGGTATATGGGTAGCTATTACAAATGCCAAGTGATTTCATTCCTGACACCACTACCACCAGATCGGCCTCTCAACAGCATTCCACCCTCAGTAAATTCAATTCCTTTCACCTCTTCCTACCTCCCATCATGGCATACAGCACTCTTGGATTCCTGTTGATCTAAATTCAACCTTTGTTTTTGTCCACCATGATGCCCACCAACATCCCCTTCGGCCGCTTTACAATGGCCTGTTCTGCATTTTGGAACTGAGAGAAAAGACTTTTATCATAGGTAAGAGGGTAAACCCAAATGTATTTTGGCAGATCACCTTAAGCCGGTCCACCAAGATTTGGAGGATTCTGCTCCCATGACCCTGCCGTTGCAACAACACGAGTGTGTCAACACACCTCTGGACGAGCCAGAGGCATCTGCTGTTCCTCCACCCATGGAACATTGGAGCCAAGCCAGGCAGCTCGTCCAAGCTCTGGACAAGCTCGCAATGTTGATTTTAGTGAATTCTTGGGGGTGGGATTTGCAAGGTCCTGTGTAGGGTAATGAAATTGGTGGAAATATACGTAATTCACAACCACCAACACTGCTCGGGTTCACTTTAAGAGGCTGGTCTGATGTGACAACATAATTATGTAAAGTTTTTTTTTTAAACAGCGCTTTGTGTTCAGTGTTTGAAGTACAATAAATGAGTTGCTACGGTGTTTCTTAAACATAAAATGCCTCTGCCATTTATATTTGCATAAACCTACAGAGGCAACACGTAGTATAGATAGAGTCCATAGAGGGAAGGCTCGTTCCTGTGATGCACTGAGCTGTGTCCACAACTCTCTGAAGTTTCTTGTGGTCACATGCAGAGCAGTTGCCGTACCAAGCCGTTATGTATCTGGATAGGTTGCTTTCTGTGGTGCATCAATAAAAATTGGTAAGGGTCTATGGGGACATGCTGAATTTCTTCAGCCTTCTGGGGAAGTAGAGGTATGGTGAGCTTTCTTGGCCATGATATCAACATGATTGGGCCAGTACCAATTAGGAACTTGAAGCTCTCAACACCTCAATCTCAGTGGCATTGATGTAGACAGGAACACGTGCACTGACCTCTTTGCGAAAATCAATGACCAAGTCTTTTGTTGACATGAGAGAAAGGTTGTTGTCATGACTAAGCTCCCCGTCTCTTTCCTGTACTCTGACTCATCGTTCTTCGTGATGTGGTTCACTGCAGTGCTGTCATCTGAAAACCTGTAGGTGAAGTTAGAGCAGAATCTGGACATGCAGACATGTACAGGGAGTAGGACAGGGGACTTGAGGATGCAACCTTGTGGAGTACCAGTGTTTAGAATAATTGTGGCGGAGGTGGTGCTGCCTATCCTTATTGATTGTGGTCTGTTGGTCAGGAAATCAAGGATCTAGCTGCAGAAAGAAGCATTAGCTCCCAATTTCTGGAGTTTGGTAATGAGCTTGCTTGGAACAACAATATTGAAGGCAGAACTGTAGTCCATAGACAATTGTCTAACATGGGTTCTTTACTAGCCAGATGCTCCAGAGATGAGCGTAGAGCCAGGGAGATGGTGCCAGCCACAGATGGTTTGTCTGGAAAGCTGGAGTTGATGTGTGCCATGGCCAGCTTCTCAAAGCACTTCATGATGGTATATGTTAAAGCCACTGGGAGGTAGTCATTAAGGCATGTTATCTAGTTTTACCTGGGTACTGTGATGAGATGCTTGGATCTTCTTAAAGCAGGAGGGAACCAAAGCCTGAAATAGGGAACACTTAAAAATATTTGCAAATACCCCTGCCAACTGATCTACATAGACTGACCAATTACTTTGTCTCTGCCTCTCATGAGTTTATAAACTTCTATAAGGTCACCACTCAGCCTCTTTCACTTCAAAGAAAACAATCTTCTTATAGCTCAAGCCCCCCAGCCTTGGTAACATCCTTGGGAATCTTTTCTGCACCCCTTTGCTAGCTTAATCGTATCTTTCCTACAGCTGGGCAACCAGAACTGCGCACAATATTCTAAATGTGGTTTCATCAGTAACTTGTACATTTGTAATACGACATCCCAACTCCTGTACCCAGCACCCAGACTGACGAAGGCAAGCATTCCCAACACCTTCACCACCCTGCCTATATGTGTCACCACTTTCATACCTTGATCTCTGTCTTCAACACTTTCCAGGCCCCTACCACTTAATCTGCAAGTCCTGCCTTGGTTTAACTTAACAAAATGCAAAAAATTAAATTCCATCTGTCTTTCTTTGGCCCTCTTTCTCGGTTATCTACATCCTGTTGTAACCTTATACAATCTTTTTCATTGTCTATCGTATCATCAATTTTGGTGTCATCTGCAAACCTACCATCTACAACAACTACATTCGCACCAAAATCTACATCACAACAATGCAGCATTTGCCAAGACAGAGATCTTCTGACACTTGGTATTATTACCTCTATCTTGGGCAGTCCCACAAGATCAAGGATATTTTGCTTCCACTCCTGTTCTATGGATATTGAGATGACTGTCGAGGCCAAAGCAGGAAGTGTAGACCCTTCCACAGATGGGGCAGGAGATGCCTGATGGGTAGGCGGATCATTTATGAGCTCATGCTCTTTTTCTGGCATTTACACCTGGGTTCTGTGTGCTCCCGATGCAAGGATTTAAGGTTATCAACAAAATTCCTAAAGCCCCTCTCCTGATTGAGGGCTCATGGACCAGAAATTCCAAGGAGTCAGTATGGATGTTGCATCTTTTCATGTCGGCTTGGGGTTCATCTTTTCCTCTATTCCTACGTTCACGTCTTCCCATGCCAGATTTAACATATTTCCAGGAATTTACAGCAGCAGCATTGGTGTTATTGATCCAATGCTTCAAGATACCTGCTTTAGGTAATCAAGGTGTCAGGCACAGGTAGGAGGACAGAGGTTACTTCTCTCTGTCAAACTATAAGGTTTGTACAGGTCCAAGGCCTTGACCTTCAAACACCCTATACCGCAGCTAAACAAAATCCGAGCTGTTGCATTGAAGGGGGTGCATTTAGCAGGGTGCGGATTGGTGATAACATATCCTCTTCGCTGACAATCAACACTGGTGCACCTCAGGGGTGTGTGCTTAGCCCACTGCTCTACTCTCTGTATACAGATGACTGTGTGGCTAGGCATAGCTCAAGTACCATCTACACATTTGCTGACGATACATCCATTGTTGGTAGAATCTCAGGCGGTGACGAGAGGGTGTACAGGAGTGAGATATGCCAACTAGTGGAATGGTACTGCAGCAACAACCTGGCACTCCACATCAGTAAGATGAAAGAGCTGATAGTGGACTTCAGGAAGAGTAAGACGAAGGAACACATATCAATCCTGAAAGAGGGATCAGAAGTGGAGAGAGTGAGCCGCTTCAAGTTCCTGGGTGTCAAGATCGCTGAGGATCTAACCTGGTCCCAACATATCGATGTTGTTATAAAGAAGGCAAGACAGTGGCTATACTTCATTAAGAGTTTGAAAAGATTTGGCATGTCAACAAATACACTCAAAAACTTCTATAGATTACCGTGGAGAGCATTCTGACAGGCTGCATCACTGTCTGGTATGGGGTGGTGGGGGGGAGGGGGGTGCTACTACACAGGATCGAAAGAAGCTGCAGAGGGTTGTAAATCTAGTCAGCTCTATCTTGGGCACTAGCCTGCAAAGTACCCAGTACACCTTCAGGGAGCGGTGTCTCAGAAAGGCAGCGTCCATTACTAAGAACCTCCAGCACCCAGGGCATGCCCTTTTCTCACTGTTACCATCAGGTAGGAGGTACAGAAGCCTGAAGGCAGACACTCAACGACTCAGGAACAGCTTCTTCCCTTCTGCCATCCGATTCCTAAATGGAGTTTGAAGCTTTGGACACTACCTCACTTTTTTTAATACACAGTATTTCTGTTTTTGCACATTTTAAAATAATCTATTCAATATACAAAATTCATTTACTTGTTTATTTATTATTATACTTTATTTTATTTATTTTTTTTCTCTCTGTGCTAGATTATGTATTGCGTTGAACTGCTGCTGCTAAGTTAACAAATTTCACGTCACATGCTGGTGATAATAAACCTGATTCTGATTCTGATCACTGATGTCTGCTTTCACTGAGAAAGACTCATGTGGAATGCGAGTTTGCTCACCATTTTCAGGATCTAGACTTGAACATTATTAATGTGGGGCAGTTTCGGACAATGTTGGTGGATATTAAGCATTATATCCACTACTAAATGGCAAAACAGAGAATGTGTCAAAATGCTAACAAACAACACAATGTCCAGTAAATCTGATCAGGACAGCGAGTAGGACCCAGTCCAGCCCAGAAACTAGATTGGATTATAGCTGCAAAGACACCGCTTCCTACTACAATCCACAAATTAGCGGTTAGTGCATGGTTGTGTTGTAAGGCTTTGTTAAATATAAAGAAAAATAATATATATTTTTTATCTATTTAAATTTTAAATTGCCCTGAACGCTTGCCAAAGGTATCTAAGTGGTTGTAACCATACTGATGATAGAGAACAGATGGAGGCTGATCCTCACTGACTGCCAAAGCCATCATGTGAGTGTAGTTACCTGCTTGTGCTGAGACGGTCCCTTTGCTGTGCTGAGAGTCCCGATACTCTACTGGGGCACCCCTGTATTGTGCTGGCATTGCCCCTGCACAGTGCTGAGACTGCCCCTGTTTTGTGCTTGTACAGTCCCCATACCATGCTGGGATCGTCGCTGTACTGTGCTGAAGTGTGAGAATGGCCTTCTATAAGGACATGCTGGAACACACAGTGAAGCCAAGGGCAGCAATCTTCTGCCAAAGGAAAACCTTCGCCCACATATTCAGCAGATTAGTACATTTATTATCAAAGTATGTATAAATTATATAACCTTAAGATTAGTCTCCTCGCAGGCAGCCACAAAACAAAGAAACCCAAAAACAAACCCCATATATATAAAAAAGACTGTCTAACACCCAATGTGCAGAGAATAAAAACCACATCATGCCCACAGTAGAATAAAATAACCCATAAAAAAGACTTTCGGACACCCAATGTGCGCTGGAAAAAAAAGCATCATGCAAACAGTAACTGCAATCCAATAGGGTTTCTGAACCGAAGTCCGCAAGAGCGTCCGAGACTGAGACCCATAGTTCAGCCAAAGCCGAGTAAACATAGTGGAACAGCGATCTTAATCGGCCCGTTCCTTTTCTCGGTACCCAACACCCTGACCTTTTCAATCTGGCCCGGCGCTTAACTCTCTATCTGAACATCAGGTTTTGCTGCTTTGGGCAGCGATCTGAACCGGCTCGCTCCTCACCACCTTGACCTCTTCAATCTGGCCCAGCTCTAAAATCTCCGTCCGAACAACGGGCTCTGCTGTTTAGATACGCTGGACTTCACCACCTCGATTCGGCCTGTAAATCTCCGACCGAACATAGTGTTTAGTCCCATCGATATGCTCTGATGCCTGGCGCCTGGACCCTGTACCTGATCTTTCATTCTCTTCCATGCCCCCAGTGATGGGCCTGCCACCTCGCCTTGTCTCAGTTCTGCCACATCGAATTGCCTCCGAGTCCAAAGGGAAGTTACAGACTATTACTTACGATGATCATTTGCCAGAAAAAGTGTAGTTAACAAAGTATTTTGTTGCTATCCTTCCCACCAGCCAGGAGTCACGGCGGTCCACCAGTGCCATCTTAAACGGGTCTCACACATCTTCCATTTACATTGTCCTAATGTAGCTAGCATTTATCAACACCCCACCTCCCTGCAGGAGCTGAATCCTCATGGGCTTTTGGGTTGAGGTGGTTGGGTGCATTGCTCTAGCACACACCCACTCCCTGGCTGGGGCTTGTGTCTCGTGCCTTTTCTGCCACAGGTACAAGTAGCTCAGGCTCCGGCCTATTGGCTGCCCTCCACAAATATTATAGGACGACTCCAGTTAGATGGGTGGTATTCAGTTCCTGTGGGGAGCTGTTCACTGGACAGAAACAAAGAATACCCAGGGGTATTGTGCACACTTTCTCCTCCTTCCACAAGAAAGGACAAAAATGCCACAGAGGGAGTGCAGCAAAGATTCATAAGACTGGTTGCTGCCATCTGAGGAGAGGTTGAGTAGACTACATTGGTATTTAGTGTAGTTTGGAAACAATGAGAGGAGATTGCACTGAAAATGACTCTGTTCAACAGGCTGGATTCAGTGAAGACATTTCCCTGATGAGAAGTCCAGGACCAGAGTAAGGGGCCAGCCCGTTAGGACTGAAATGAGGAGAACTGTTTTCACAGGGAGGTGCTGAGTCTTTGGAATCCTTGATCCCAAGGACAGTGGAAGCTCAGTCACTACGTTCATTCAAACCTGAGTTCGATCACTTTCTTGATATTCATAAAATTATGTGATATGGGATAGTGCAGGAAAATGGTGCTGAGGTCCATGATCAGCCATGATCACAATGAACGGTGGAGCCGGCTTGATGGGCAAAATGGGCAAAATGGCCCTGCCTGCACCTTTGTCCTTCTGCTATGGAAGGAAATGAACCTTCCTCTGCATCCAGCATGGTGCTGCTTGACCATTCGAGATTGCTGTGACTACCATTTAGAGGATTTGTTCCTCTGGTGTTAGGTGGATGCATTAGGAGGAACCTCCCTGCCTGACTTGAAATGCCAGGTGCCCCCAGGCCCAACCACTGCGCCCCTAGCCAAAATCTTAAAGTGTAACACAAAGGGAATCTGGTCTGAAAATAGTGAGGCTCTGACACCTTTGCACCTGAGCACACACGAGTAAGACTAACAAATTCTACCTTAACAGTGACAAACTCTTCACAGGTGAGCAAGTACACACTGACTCCAAGCTATCCACTACTTGATTTGCAGAACCAACTGATGGCACGTGTGTGTCTCTCTCTCTTTTCCTCTCTGCCCCCGCACCCCCACTCCTGTCTCCAAGATTTCTTATTCAGGATAAGTAAGCAACACCGAGAGGAAACTACGGACAGGAACACAGAGAAAGTGAATGAGTTCATTCCTACCTGTTGCAGTTAGTCCCGTCTGTGGGGCTGACCCTGTCCCTGGGCATTGCCAGTGTGCAAGGTGCTTTGCTGGACGGAAGCTGTGGGTTTAATCTGTTACGTTCATTCTAATCCTGGGCACATGCCACAGTTTAAGAAGCACAGAATACAGAGAGCCCTGTTATAAGGGAGGAAGTGTCAGCTCCAACATATTGCATGGATTTCCAGAGCAACCATCATTGCTTAGTGCCATGGGGGTTAAGATTAAATCAAGCCCTGCAATGTGTGATTAAGAATGGATTTAAATTATGAAAAGACACTGGGAGCAATGACCCATCTGAAACCACCCCAAAGCCTACTGGTCTGACCTGGAGTGATCATCGCCTTATATACCGTGCTCCAGTTCTGCCGACCCTACATCCACAGTCCTTCTAACCACCAGCTCCCACGGCTTTACAGTTAAGGACACAGTGTCCACTTTGTCTGTTCAGTTGAAAATAAACAATTAGTCTTAGGCTGAACTAGACACAGCCTTAATTACTAAAGTTTTAACAACACTGAGCATTTTGATTACTTTGCACGAAAATAGGCTGTTTATTTTTAGTTTTAATAGTGTTCCTTTTGTAAAAATAATAGTGTTTAATTTATGTTTTTCTTCAGAATGCTGTTTACCTGCTACTCTGTGCCTGTGATGCTGCTGCAAGTAAGTTTTTCATTGTGTGTACTTGTGCGTGTGACATTGAACACCACTTTGACTTTGACTACAGATCTGGCACAAACTCCAGAGTACTTTTCGCAGCACATGGTAGAATGGTAAACCTCAGGTCCAATTCTATGCTCGTTACTATTCTATTAAATTTAGAATCAGCATTCGAGTAATGTCTCTGAATGTTTTAATGTGGTTGTGGAAGTGATGGGTAAACTGCAGATGGAGGTGAATTGTTCAAATTACAAAATTCTGACAGCTCCTTTGCTGCGCTACATTCTATAAAGTGTTTGTTAGACCCAGTTTAAAGATCACTGACATTTCTGACAACCTCTTCATTTCAAGGACGTTTTTGGTAATGATCTGGGCCCGTGCAATGAGGTTATAAATAGAATGATACATAAATTAGAGGGGTGGATCAGGATTTATTCCAAGCAGAAAAAAATGTAGATTTTTGAATTTATGGTCAGTTTTCAAAAAGTAAAGAATGGAAGACTGTTGATGACTTGATAACTACTGATTGGTTATCAAGACTCCTGTACTGGTGATTGGTTGACGTGTTGCCTTGTTGCTTAATAAACCCAAAGACATCACAAATCAAGAGGCGGATTTCAAGCCAAAAACACAGAAGTGAAATCCAGTGAACTGATCAGTTACAATAATCAATAAAGGGATGTGGAAAAGTAATTAAACGTGAATAAAGGAGCATGAAAGTGAAATAAAACTTGCAGCGGATTGCTAAGATTGCACAAGAAAGTAGATGTAAATCTACGCAAGCTCAGTGGCCACTTTATTAGGTGCAGGAGGTACCTAAAAAGTGCCACTGAACCTATGTGCATAGTATCTGCTTCAAGGTTCAACATATTGTGTATTCAGAGATGTTTTTCTGCACACCACTGTTCTAATATGTAGTAATTTGATTTACTGTCAGCTTGAACCAGTCTGGCCATTCTCTTCTGACCTCTCTCATTAATATGACGTTCTCACTCATATAACAGCTGTTCACTGGATGTTTTTTTTTGTTTCGCATGCCATTCTCTGCAAACTCTAAAGACTGTTGTGCATGAAAATCCAAGGAGACCAGCAGTTTCTGAGATACTCAAATCACCCCATCTGGCACCAACAATCATTCCTCAGTCAAAGTCACTTTGATCACATTTCTTCCCCATTCTGATGTTTGGTCTGAATAACGACTGAACCTCTTCTTCTTCGTCTGAGGTTTTATGGCGGTTGGCAAAACAGATTTAAGGCACACTACCGTCACCTTCTGAACTGAAGCATAGGTTAAGATATCTAAATCTTTTATGTTTATACCAGGTATGCGTCGCTTAATGTCCACAATACGTTCTGTGAAATCGGACGTTATGTGATTTGGACGTTGTGTGAACACCGTATTATATACTTAGTAAACCTATATGGAGTAGTGCACCTGTACTAACTAAATAGCCAAGAACCTACACTAAAACTGTATACTGTACACTATAATACATACATGCACTATAATTTTTGATTTCATTTTAACCTTTCTAAAAAGTGAAAAAAATTAAACTTTTATGTAAACACTTTCTTAGCCTACACAGTTTATCAAAGATAATCAGGATCATCCACATCACTGTTCTCAACTCCCTCACAATGTTCCACTGGAAGAGTTTCAGGTTGAATAACCTGCATTTGGAATCCATGAAGCACTTTACGGTAATATTTTCGAAAGAAAATTTAAACAGAGAGATAACGCTACTACACTCAAGAGACGTGCGATACACGAGATTGGTTACGTCCGCTACATCACATTCTCTGATTGGGACTACAGACGTATATGCAATCGGACATTGTCCGAATGGACGTTAAGCTGCACACACCTGTATTTGTATCAAATTCTATGAAAAAGACCTGTATTCTTAAGGAACTGCACTATTTACTTGAAGCAATAATCTTGTGATCCTTTCTGCAAAATACCATTAATGTTAAATTGCATTTTATTCCGTGATAACTTTAAAATCAACCACCCCCTCTCTTGATTACATCCTGGACTCCTCGCTAGTACATGCTCAACTGTTTCTTGTTGTTTACAACACTCACACCTCCCATTATTGTATTTCTTCATTAAGAAACAATATACTATTTAACCCTGTGGGCCCAAACCTCAATCTCAAATATCATCACCTCCTCCCTCCTGCATTCCTCCACCATCCCACTTCTTTCCAAATATCAAAGATGTCTTCCTGTTCTCCCTTCATCCCATTGTTCTCTCCACATGTTTTCTGATTTCATTTTAATAATGTTTTTCGTTTCTCCTTTACTGTAATTTATTTGAATACCCACTTCTTGTCTAGTTGCCTCCTTTGCTAATTTGCTCATTACCACTGTGCTGAAATCCACAGAAAACGCACCCAGACTCCCATCATTTTAAATCTAAATACGGTTTGTATTATCTCACACATAATGTCTGGTTTTGCCTCTGAATGCAAATCTTTTAGACTCCTGATTGTTGTGCCTGAATCAGACAATGTTACAACTCGCATCGGTCTCAATTTCCCCACCCACTGCAAAGCTAATATCCAGCTGAGATTTCACCTGTCTACACTGAGAAATCATCATTTATCCTCACCTGCTTTCTAATGTTAAAACCAGGCACTACCAATCCTACCCCTCATCTACTACTACCATTTTTAAACCATCTGTGTATATTTGTAAATATCCATAATAAGTATTATTTACCCAAGATTCAACTATATCTTGATGTAAAATCATTTCTCTATTTTTCTGCCTCATTTTGAATATTTGAAGATCCGTCTCTGGTGCTTCACACAGCCACGGAGGCAGCCCAGGAAAAGGCACTGCAGCACCCACTGCCTTATTACTAATTCCTGTCATTTCCGCTTTTCCTTCCAAAGTCCTTGTAAAACTTCTGATTTTCTTTCTTTCCTTTTCCCAGCATGGATCTAAAAGCTGTTTCATTGGATGATTTTCTCCATGCCCGGAGAGGTTTACCCAATATGTTAACACAAGCTGTGATCTTCTCAGTTCCAGAGGTGTCTCTCCCAAGTCCACCTGCATTGCCACCACTGGTGTTGTCCTTACTGCCCCACTGATTAACTTTAGTGCTTGACTGTTAATTATATCCAGTTTCTTGAGCATACTGTGTGATGCTGATCCATACACCGTATTTCCAAAGTTCAGTATTGAGCTTATTAATCCTATATATTGCTGTAAGGATTTCCGATCAGCTCCCAATTCCTTTTCTATTAAACACCTCAGAACATTTAGCACTTCCTTGGCAACACACACAAAATGCTGGAGGAACTCAGCAGGCCAGGCAGCATCTATGGAAAAGAGTAAACAGTCGACGTTTCATGCCAAGACCCTTCATCAGGACTGGAAAAAAAAAGATTACAAGCCATAGTAAGAAGGTGGGGGGAGGGGAGAAAATAGTGCAAGGTGGTAGGTGATAGGTGATACTGGGAGACGGGGAGGGGTGAAGTAGAGAGCTGAGAAGATGATTGGTGAAAGAGATACAGGGCTGGAGGAGAGGGAAGACGACCATAGAAGAAAGGGAAGGGGGAGGAGTGCCAGTGGGAGATAATGGGCAGGTAAAGAGATAAGGTGACAGAGGGAAATGGGAATGGAAATGATGAAGGAGATGGGGACATTACCGGAAGTTTGAGAAATCGATGTTCATGCCATCAGGTTGGAGGTTACCCTGATGGTATACAAGGCTCCTTCAGCCTGAGTGTGGCCTCATCATGGCAGTAGAGGAGGCCATGGACTGACATGTTGAAATGGGAATGGTCTTCTACCCTCTACTATCAAATTTCCCCCCTTATCTTTATTTCTTTCACAAATCAACTCCCCAGCTTTTTACTTCACTCCTCCTAGTGTCACCCATCACCTATCACCTTGTACTTCGTCCTCCCCTCCCCTCCACCTTATTGCTCTGACTGCTTTCTTTCCAGTCCTGCTGAAGGGTCTCGGCCCAAAATGTCAACTTTTTACCCTTTTCCATAGATGCTGATGGGCCTGCTGAGTTCCTCCAGCATTTTGCATGTGTTGTTTTGGATTTCCAGCATCTGCAGATTTTCTCAAGTTTGTATCACTTTCTTACTTTCCATTATATTTAGAAAATATATCATTTATCATTATAGAAATAATAATGGACTAACAACACTTCCCTGCAGGGTTCCATTTTCCACAATCTGTTTATTTGACATAGATTTCCTTACTCGCACCATGATAGATCTACCAATTAAAAAATCTTTTATCCAGTTTAGCATTCGACTTCTAATTCCCAATTTATACAATTTGATGATCAAATCTTCTTTCTATATCATATCATATGCTTTCTCTACACTAGAAAAGACTGCTTTCTCTGTTCAATTGAGCCCTCCTCACCTCATGTTCTGGACATAAAACTGGATCTATGGTTCCCCTTCCTCTGATATTTAAAAATACCCCATTTTGTTTCGATGTAATATGTCAATCTCTTATTAATCAATTTTTGGTGGTTTTATATAAATGTGAGGTCTATAATTTGCTAGATTATTAGGATTTTTGTCTGGTTTACATATCGGAATTGTGTTTGATTCTTTCCATGCTTTACGTAATTTTCCTTTTTCCCTAGAAATTGTTAAATAACTTTCTTCCTTTTCTCACCAAAATTAGACAACATAACTTACCTGATCCTTCCCAGGGGATTTTTTTTTTATTTTTCCAAGAACTGTCATGGTGAACGTCACATTTAATGCACCTTCAAAATTTCCATCTGTTTCTAATGCTTTCTTACTTAATGCTTCCAAGTTCTCTCAAAACGTTTCCTTGTAACCCAGGTCTTTGTGTGTCCCTTTCAACATTCTAAATGCTCTATTACAATGTCTTATTCCTTCCCCACCATGGTACCATTTTCTTTTAGGCCCTATTCCATTTCCTTGGTATACTTATTGTTGCCGTTGTCATTATCCGTTCTACAATCTTGTCACATAAAAGATCCACATCCTGATTGACTTCAATATCCTGTCATTCCTAATCACATTTCTTTAAACTTTCCCCCTTTTCACATTGCCGGTGTTCCAGTATACTTCCTGATCTATCTCTATTTCTGTTTCTCTTCTACATAATGATCACTATCTATTGCTGTTTCCTTCAAAACCTCCCAACGACACTTTCCTGCTAAAGGTCCATAACTAATGTCAAATCAATAGCTGATTCAGAACGAGCGTTAAAATTTACTCTTATCCAACTTCCAACATTTATACTGTACACACAGATTTTCCTTTTCCACGAGTTCTTCTAACACTGTTTCATTAATGTCATCATGCTCCCCCACAGCATGCTGTGTGCATTAAAACCCCCACACCATACTACATTTCCCTGGGTACCAATTTGCTCCAGTAAACTTATTTCTATTTTTAAACAGGTTCTTCTTTCTTTTGTTCTCTATATCGTAAACCCCTTTTAACAAAAGTTGTACACTCACCCCCTCTTCCATTAACTTATCATTTTGTACACTATTATAACTATTAATTACAAAATCTGTGTTAGTTGTCCATCGTTTTTGACGATGGCGTAACCTGTGTGGAAGGAGTTTTGTAGTGAAAAAGTCACTGCACTGGGGCAGTTTCACTCTCTCAGCCTCAAAAATCTTGGTCCAATGGTATGAAAAATTGTCCTGACTGGATACTCCCTCGGCTGCAATGGATAGCCATGACGCCCTCTGTGCCTTGTCAGGCCCTACGCTCTCCATGAAATGTTGCAGCACCATCTTCTTGGCTATTGGATCTTGTAGTTGATCTCATCTGCCCAGTCCACCAGAACTGGCTTTGCATGCTGGAGTAGGCATATCCCTATCTCACTAGGGTTGGAGATTCCTGGCTACCCTCACCTGGTTTAGCCCACCTGTCAAAGCAGAGTACCAGGGGGTGGCCACTGTTGCATGCAATCAGTTACTTGGAGCCACAAGTGAGAGCTGGGTGGCAAGTGGGGACCAAAGGTGGATGAGCTGCCCTGGGCAGAGCACGACAAGCCCACCACCAGAGGTGCTACCCCTCCCTGAACACCCATACAGCAGTGATGTATTACAAAATCTAGAGTTGGGTTAAGCCATGGTTCTTGCACACATATCACATGTGATTTCTCAGCAAAATCCCTCACATAACTCATAAATTCCTGTCCATTAGCTATTAAACTTTTGGCATTCCACTGAAGAATTAACAGGATTAGTATGTTACCTTGTAAATAAACCTTAAGATTTGGATCATTCCAATTCATTTTTCCTGCACGTTCTCCCATGATAGCTCTCTCATATCCTAAAACCTCACCGGTGCTTTCACTATCATTTATAACTTTTCCATTTCAGTTTTTCCCTGCTTGGAACAATTAATAACATTTGCCACAAATAAAACTAATTTATCTGTACTAATCAATGATGTTGCATTTTTTGACTGACCTTGTCTTGCATTTGCACTTGAATCATATCCTTCTTTAACTCTTCTTTCATTGTTTACTGTCCTAACTTCTTCCATATATGTCACATTATGCTGTTCCCTCATTTGTTGGATCTCCATTGCTTTTTTTAAAATTTCACATCCCCCTTAGGCTACTGTCTGCACCCCAACACAATGCCAACATTTTACTGGTTCATCATGCATGCGCTGCTCATACAGATGTCCTCCTCCACATCCACCATATTTCCGCCTTCCTTTACACACCACTGCTACGAGCCCATATTTCTGACATTTATAACACCTAAGTGGTGGTGGAACATGGGCTCTGACACTAAGGCTCATGAATCCAATTGCTAATTTTTCTGGTAAGATTGAACCCTGAAATATTAACATAATAAATGTGCTGTCAAACTTTTCTCCATTCCTCACTGCTTTCAATCTTTTTATTTTGGTCATCAAGCCTCCTTAAATATTTTTCTTTAGCTCCTCTAAGTTTTCTCCAATTGGTATTCCCATTATCACCCTTTTAACACAATTTTCCCCTGACATTCTCTTTTTTATCACCTCTTTTTTGCCAATTAGTACCTTCATTGCTTTGTCCCTCTATTCCAAATTTTTATAAACAATCAATAGTGTTCTATCACACAGAATCTTTGCCATACTTGTTTCTCAAAGTTAAAAGTTCGAAGTACATTTATTATCAAAGTATGTATACATCATACAACCTTGAGATTTGCCTCTTTACAGGCAGTCACAAAACAAAGAAACCATTAAAAAAGACCGTCAAACACACAGTGCACACAGGAAAAAAAATATGCAAACAATAAAAGTAAGCAAATAACATTCAGGATTGAAGTTTTACGAAAGACATGAAGTCAGACATCACTACAGCTGGAGCAGGCCACAGCTTCAGTTCAGCACAGAGTTGAGTAAAAGCTACAGAACAGCAAACAAAACCAGGCAGAACCAGCCCTTGTTTCACCTCTGGTCCCAACACCCTGATCTTTTCAATCTGGCCCAGCACTTAAATCGTCCCAACATTGGGTCGTTCCTTGATCTCGGACAGCTCTGGAGCCTGGACCCCGCTGCCACAATTTGGCCTGTACTCAACCTTCCCAATTTGGCCTGGCACTTAAAATCAGCCAACTATTGGGACTTTCCTCACTCCCACCTCTGCTTGCCTCTGTCATGTCTCATCTCCTCCTCCTCCTCCCACCTCAGTTCAACTAGCCTCGCCTCTGCATGCCTCTTTATTGTTAGAAATGATCATTATTAATAAAATGTTATTAATAAGGTGTTTAATAGTTTTCTTTGTTTTATATTTTGCTGCCAAGAAGTAGTCGCTGGGCATCACCAGGCCATTTTAAATCTGATGATGTTGTTTAGATTGCTAGTCAGTACTATTGGACTCAATGCATTTAAGTCACATCCTTGTTTAAACTTAAACATGACCAAAAAATTCCTCTCTTATCACCTTCCTTCAAGTTGAAGGTTGTTCTCTACACTTATAATTTTCTCATTTATTTCCACTTTTCTACCTGTCTGCACTTTATTCCACTCCTCATAGTCCCTTACATCCATTCCACCACAACTACCTGCCATCCCAACCCAGTCACAGTTCAGATTATGCCAAACTGCCACTTCTGTCACAACTGAACCTCTTGTTCTTCTGACTTTTAATGGCAGTTTGCAGTCCAACTTAAAGGTACATATATATTTATAGGCATCCGTTAGTCTCATGAGACCATGGATTTGTGCCTTGGAAGGTTTTCAGGGTGCAGGCCTGGGCAAGGTTCAATGTAAGACCAGCAGTTGCTGCAAGTCTCCCCTCTCCACGCCACCGATGTTGTCCAAGGGAAGGGCATTAGGACCCATACAGCTTGGCACCGGTGTTGTCACAGAGCAATGTGTGATTAAGTGCCTTGCTCAAGGACACACACGCTTCCTCAGCCAAGACTCGAACTAGTGACCTTCAAATCACTAGACGAACACTTTAACCACTTGGCCACGCGCCAACACTTAGAGGTACATTACTACCACCAGCTGGACTGGAGTGTGGTGTCAAGAGTTGGGAAATAAAACCCCTACTAGTTCTTTATCAACTGAAAATTAAATTACTCTGAAAAGCCCTATAGTTTTTAAATAATGAAAGACAATATTGTGAATTAAATTAAAATCACTTCCATAACTTAAAGTTTTTAATTGAAAACTGTCAACCTCCAAAGAGAGTAGTGCAGCCTGCATTTGCTTTCTTTCAACCTTACCTGCTTCACATTGTGTTCAACTGTTTCATAATGATGACAAAACCTACACATCCGTGAATGATGTTTTCCAACAAGATGCCGTATAAGGAATAATTAAGCATAGTGTGCCCAATTCTAAGTCGAGTCAATATAATTCCTTCCCTTCTTGTTTTATCCCCTTCTTCCATCAACCCAACAGTTTTGTGTATTTTGTAAAGGGGTCTCCCCTTATGCCTATTATCCCAGAGGTCTTGCCATAATCCCCTCATTCTTAGCCCCACCGACCCTTTAGCTTCTGATTTGCGAAGTGGAAGGTCTATATCCACCGTTGAACTTTTAACAGTTTTCTCAGCTAAACTAGCAACCCACTCATTCCCCTCAACACCTCTTACATTCAGGGAGCCATAAGAAGAAATCATGTGAACCAATACTTTGTATATGAAATAATTTTTAATGAGCTTCCAACAGTAAATCTACCTACTGCTAGAATGACCTGTTTTAAGACACATCAAAACCCAAAAGGAATCTGAACAAATTACAACTTTACATGGACAAATTTCCTCCACCCACTCTCAGCCTAGAAATGATGGCAACCAATTCTGCTGCATATACTGATAAATGGTAGTTTCTTTATTGTTACCTGTAATTCAGGCACAAAAACAGCCACACCAACATTCCCAGTTAAATTATCTTTTGATTTGTAAAAATGGTTAACCTACCATAAAAATTTTCCTTACTACATATATTAATGAACCAACAGATTCTCAGGCATAACAGAATCCTTAGATTTTGTTAAATCGTGTAACCTAAAATCAACTAAAGTCGTTGGAAAAAACAAGGTGGGGTTACTGAGAAAGCTACAGTGGGACATACTGCATGATCCAACAAACCCATGTTCCCAGCATGATAAGAACCCAGCTACCCAAAGCTTTAGACATTCTTTTCGTGATGTTCCCAACAGTCCTCCAACACACCTTTAACAGGATGATCATTTCTTTGCCTCCTTAAATTAATCTAGAATGTTAATATCAGCTTCAACCTCCACAACCGTAAAGGTGATTTCCCATTTCAACCAGTAAAGCCAAACTTACTGCACCACACCACAATGTCAAAGCCTGAGCTTGTATCACATCTATGCACTTTAAAGTTGAAGGTGAAGCTGATCCATAAGCCACACAGCCATCATCAAGGGCTGATCTAATTAAACAAATATAAATGGTCAAGAGAGATTTTCGTGTAGCACCCCGAAAATGCCCACAAAAGTAAAATAATTGAGAATATTTAATGCTCCATTATATTTATCAATTATTTCACTGATATGGAACTGATATCCATCCACATGCCTAGAAATCTTATCAACACTTCAAGAGTTTCTCCATATAATTTCAAATCAAGTACAGGTTTATTAATCCTATTTGTAAATCATATAACTTATTATATAGCTACTGAAGGCTTAAATCCTCATCTATTTGCCTTTTGTTCAACCTTATTAATTGCTAATTGTGTCCTATATATAGTAAAACAGAAATATCTACCTCTAATCCAAAAGCTCCTTCATCTGCATATAGTGATTTACACACCCTAGTACCTATCTCAGAAAAAATATCATTAACCATAATATTAAATAATAAAGAGCTACAAATACTGCCCTGTGGGGTTCCATTCTCTGTCTCATAGAAATCTGAATATATCTTGCCCACCCTTACTTGCACAGATCATTTAAATAAAAATAAGTGTACAATCTTCCCCCCACTCCTAATTTCCATAGTCTAATCAAAAGTCCTTCCTTTCATAACATATCATATGCTTTTTCTATATCAAAAAATATGCTGTTACATAGAAACATAGAAACATAGAAAATAGGTGCAGGAGTAGGCCATTCGGCCCTTCGAGCCTGCACCGCCATTCAGTATGATCATGGCTGATCATCCAACTCAGAACCCTGTACCAGCCTTCCCTCCATACCCCCTGACCCCTGTAGCCACAAGGACCATATCTAACTCCCTCTTAAATATAGCCAATGAACTGGCCTCAACTGTTTCCTGTGGCAGAGAATTCCACAGATTCACCACTCTCTGTGTGAAGAAGTTTTTCCTAATCTCGGTCCTAAAAGGCTTCCCCTCTATCCTCAAACTGTGACCCCTCGTTCTGGACTTCCCCAACATTGGGAACAATCTTCCTGCATCTAGCCTGTCCAATCCCTTTAGGATCTTATACGTTTCAATCAGATCCCCCCTCAATCTTCTAAATTCCAACGAGTACAAGCCCAGTTCATCCAGTCTTTCTTCATATGAAAGTCCTGCCATCCCAGGAATCAATCTGGTGAACCTTCTTTGTACTCCCTCTATGGCAAAGATGTCTTTCCTCAGATTAGAGGACCAAAACTGCACACAATACTCCAGGTGTGGTATCACCAAGGCCTTGTACAACTGCAGTAGTACCTCCCTGCTCCTGTACTCAAATCCTCTCGCTATAAATGCCAGCATACCATTCGCCTTTTTCACCGCCTGCTGTACCTGCATGCCCACTTTCAATGACTGGTGTATAATGACACCCAGGTCTCGTTGCACCTCCCCTTTTCCTAATCGGCCACCATTCAGATAATAATCTGTTTTCCTATTTTTGCCACCAAAGTGGATAATTTCACATTTATCCACATTAAATTGCATCTGCCATGAGTTTGCCCACTCACCCAACCTATCCAAGTCACCCTGCATCCTCTTAGCATCCTCCTCACTGCTAACACTGCCACCCAGCTTCGTGTCATCCGCAGACTTGGAGATGCTGCATTTAATTCCCTCATCCAAGTCATTAATATATATTGTAAACAACTGGGGTCCCAGCACTGAGCCTTGCGGTACCCCACTAGTCACCGCCTGCCATTCTGAAAAGGTCCCGTTTATTCCCACTCTTTGCTTCCTGTCTGCTAACCAATTCTCCACCCACACCAATACCTTACCCCCAATACCGTGTGCTTTAAGTTTGCACACTAATCTCCTGTGTGGGACCTTGTCAAAAGCCTTTTGAAAATCCAAATATACCACATCCACTGGTTCTCCCCTATCCACTCTACTAGTTACATCCTCAAAAAATTCTATGAGATTCGTCAGACATGATTTTCCTTTCACAAATCCATGCTGACTTTGTCCGATCATTTCACCGCTTTCCAAATGTGCTGTTATCACATCCTTGATAACTGACTCCAGCAGTTTCCCCACCACCGACGTTAGGCTAACCGGTCTATAATTACCCGGTTTCTCTCTCCCTCCTTTTTTAAAAAGTGGGGTTACATTAGCCACCCTCCAATCCTCAGGAACTAGTCCACAATCTAACGAGTTTTGAAAAATTATCACTAATGCATCCACTATTTCTTGGGCTACTTCCTTAAGCACTCTAGGATGCAGACCATCTGGCCCTGGGGATTTATCTGCCTTCAATCCCTTCAATTTACCTAACACCACTTCCCTACTAACATGTATTTCACTCAGTTCCTCCATCTCACTGGACCCTCTGTCCCTTACTATTTCTGGAAGATTATTTATGTCCTCCTTAGTGAAGACAGAACCAAAGTAATTATTCAATTGGTCTGCCATGTCCTTGCTCCCCATAATCAATTCACCTGTTTCTGTCTGCAGGGGACTTACATTTGTCTTTACCAATCTTTTCCTTTTTACATATCTATAAAAGCTTTTACAGTCCGTTTTTATGTTCCCCGCCAGTTTTCTCTCATAATCTTTTTTCCCCTTCCTAATTAAGCCCTTTGTCCTCCTCTGCTGAACTCTGAATTTCTCCCAGTCCTCAGGTGAGCCACTTTCTCTGGCTAATTTGTATGCTACTTCTTTGGAATTGATACTATCCCTAATTTCTCTTGTCAGCCACGGGTGCATTACCTTCCTTGATTTATTCTTTTGCCAAACTGGGATGAACAATTGTTGTAGTTCATCCATGCAACCTTTAAATGCTTGCCATTGCATATCCACCGTCAATCCTTTAAGTGTCATTTGCCAGTCTATCTTAGCTAATTCACGTCTCATACCATCAAAGTTACCCCTCTTTAAGTTCAGAACCTTTGTTTCTGAATTAACTATGTCACTCTCCATATTAATGAAGAATTCCACCATATTATGGTCACTCTTACCCAAGGGGCCTCTCACGACAAGATCGTTAATTAACCCTTCCTCATTGCTCAAAACCCAGTCCAGAATAGCCTGCTCTCTAGTTGGTTCCTCGACATGTTACAACTTCTTTATTTACCTGTGCTTTGCTAATAACTTCCAATCATAAAACTGAATCCAATGTCATTCAACCCTTCCAAAATCCACTCCGATAAAATGCTGTATCACCTCTCTTTTCCAAAATATAATTCAAACACTCTATTACCATAAGTTTACATAAACAAGACATTAATGATGTTGGTCTATATCTAGAAGGATACGAGGGGTTTCCAGGTTTCGGAATAGGCACTACTTCTGTGATTTTCCATGAGGAAGGAAGATGGCCTAACCTCCAAATATAATTCAAAAATTTTAATATTATCTGAAGATAGTTGTCAATCATATGGCTAATCATACAATAACATACATCATCCTTTCCTGGGGATGCATTAAATAGCCTCTTTAAATTCACACACAGAAAATTCTACATCAGTGATCCCATCATTGCTACAGCTGACTTCCAACACATCAGGGTATTCACTTCAAACCTTATCCCTACATTGTTTAATATTCACTTACATTATCTTGATTATGAATTGCAGTAAATGATCGAGCCAGTAACTCAACTTTCTCTATTTCAGTAGCAATAATTTTACCCTCAGCGATCATCACTGGAATATTATTATCCCTATGAATTCCACCCCCCCCATCTTCTCAAACATCTGCAAGTTTAATATCCTTTCCAACACTATAACAATATGACCTCCAGTACACCTTTATCGCAATCTTCACCACTTTTTGACCATGGCCTTTTATACTTAATAAGTTCACTTGGAGTGTGATACTTCTTAACTTTCCTAAACACCTTATTTCTCTCCACCTCTGCACTCTTCTCAGTCCACCATAGTACAGCCTTTCTCCTATTAATATCCCTTTTAATAGGAATCACTTCCAATGCAGTTTAATGAATAATATGACATAACCTTTCATTGCAGAAATCCTCAACATTCAGCCCAGACAGAAATTCATCACATAAAACCTTAAACCTTAAACTTCTCCCAATTTGCTTTACCAAAATTCCACCTTTTAGAAGTGGCTCCTGTCCCCTATATAAATCCAAATGAAGCTTATAAATAGAGGAAAATAATCACTCCCCAATGTTTCATCACTCATAACGTCCCACATACCCACTGCAGCCAGTATGTTCAAAACTAAAGTTAAATCTATAGCAGTTTCAGAACTGTTATGAAGATTAAATCTCGCACCTCTCTCATCATTAATTCACACAAGAAGAGAAATATCTAAAAATTCTTCTACAATCAAGCCATTACCATCAGTCCACGAACAACCCCACAGTGAACTATGTGCATTAAAATCCCCGCGCCATAAAACTCTTAGTGAGCTGGAGCTACATATACTATCTAAAAAAATCAATAGAAAGTTTTCCACAAGGACTGTAAAAATTAACCACTTTAATACCCCTACCTGTTGAATCAAGCACTTTCACAACAAGTGTCTGATATGTTTCATTCATATTCACAACTCTATACCTTACCCCTTTCCTTATAAAACTGGCAACACCATCCCCTTTACCAAATAACCTATCACGCCTAATAACAATATAATCATGCAAAAAAATTTAAATGTGGTAACAACTAGGTTTCCTGGATACATATAACATTGGGAGGATTTGACAAATCAGAACTAAACTTCTTAAGATCTTGTCAATTAGAAATCAGGCTTCTCACATTCCACTGCAATATTCTTATACCCATTTTGTACTTTCACAAGTAGACTGAAATACAGATACACCACCCATCAGAGCTTCATTTACAGCTTCCCACATAACACCAGTTATACCAAGATACTTTTCTGCAGCTTTAATTTTCTTAGTACAACTAGATGTCTGAGCAGTACAATTCACTATATCTTTTGTAAACATCACAAACTTCATTTTATCCACAAGTATCTTTACTAAGAGAACAGTGATGCTGACATATATCCACTGATTTCACAGTCTTTATCAACATTCTGTTTAACTTTCTGAACAGCCTCTGCATAAGATACACCCAACTGTACTTCAACCTGTTGAACTGCAGCTACCTTCTTAAGCACTTCACATCCTTTTATAAGCTGCACTATGTTCTCTTCACAATTGCAACAATTTGACTTTACACCTTCACAATCTTCTTATTTATGTTCCCCACCACACCTACTACACCTTAGTTTCGCATGACATACTGACACAAGGTGCCCAAATTTCTGACATTCATAACATCTAAGCAGAGGTGAAATATAAGCTCATACATTATAACTAACGTACCCTAAACTAACTTTATCAGGAAGCTTCAGCTCATCAAAATAAATCAATACAGACTGTCTATCCGCCTTTTCTCCATTTCTAACTCTTCACCTCTTTAACGTTACCTCCCAATAAATGAAATTTAACCTCCTCTATTGAAATCGCCACCAGAATACCTATTACCCTCAATACCTTTATTTTCATAAGGCAATATAGATACTATATCTTTGCTAAGCAAAGTCTTCAAACGTAATGCCTTCTCACGCTGTTTCTTATTCTTACAAATGATTAACACATTCCCTCCTCTCAAAGTACAAGCACAATCTATATCCCTATCCACGTCAACTCTATTTATCCCCCTCATAATTCTAAATACCTCTATCAAGTCCCCCCTCAACCTTCTACGCTCCAAAGAATAAAGCCCCAATTTGTTCAACCTTTCTCTGTAACTTAGGAGATGAAACCCAGGTAACATTCTAGTAAACCTTCTCTGTACTCTTTCTATTTTGTTGACATCTTTCCTATAATTTGGTGACCAAAACTGTACACAATACTCCAAATTTGGCCTCACCAATGCCTTGTACAATTTCAACATTACATCCCAACTCCTATACTCAATGCTCTGATTTATAAAGGCCAGCATACCAAAAGCTTTCTTCACCACCCTATCCACATGAGATTCCACTTTCAGGGAACTATGCACCATTATTCCTAGATCCCTCTGTTCTACTGCATTCTTCAATGCCTTACCATTTACCATGTATGTCCTATTTTGATTAGTTCTACCAAAATGTAGCACCACACATTTATCAGCATTAAACTCCATCTGCCATCTTTCAGCCCACTTTTCTAAATGGCCTAAATCTCTCTGCAAGCATTGAAAACCTACTTCATTATCCACAACTCCACCTATCTTAGTATCATCTGCATACTTACTCATCCAATTTACCACCCCATCATCCAGATCATTAATGTATATGACAAATAACATTGGAGCCAGTACAGATCCATGAGGCACACCACTAGTCATTGGCTTCCAATCTGACAAACGGTTATCAATCACTACTCTCTGGCGTCTCCCATCCAGCCACAGCTGAATCCATTTTACTACTTCAATATTAATACCTAATGATTGAACCTTCCTAACCAATTCTCATAATGAAAAAAACAGTAACATACAGAATAAAGGAATCTGAGAAAGGACATTAAAGGAAATGGCAGTGGAAAATTGTTAGTATATTTATTGTAACTTTCCAAAGCTCTCAAGTTTCAGAAATCATTCCTTTGAAATAGGAAATTGCAGTTCACTGCAGTTTTCCACTATTAATGGAAAACGGCAGTCCATTCTTCAGATGAGCAAGTCAGAGGAAACCAGGAGAAATTATACAGATCTGTCATCTGGGCCAAAGTTGTTGAAGAATTGGATGAGGTATTCTCTGATGAGGGAGAGACAGTGTGGATTTATGAAGGGCAGGCCAAGCCTGACTAATCGCATTGATAATTTTGAGTAAGTGTTGAAAATGGTAACACAAGGATTCCATGACTTGCAGAGAAATATGAATTTGATAAAGTGTTTACAAACAAAAATTACAATGACTGGATTGAAAAAAATCTTATGCTATGGGTTTGATCTGGAAGACAGTATGGAGAAAAAAAATGTCTGAAGGTTGATAAGTCACCCGGACCAGATGGACTACACCTCCGGGGTTCTGAAAGAGGTGGCTGAAGAGATTGTGGAGGCATTAGTAATGATCTTTCAAGAATCACTAGATTCTGAAATGGTTCTGGAGCACTGGAAAATTCCACTCATTAAAAAGGGAGTGAGGCAGAAGAAAGGAAATTATAAGCCAGTTAGTCTGACCACAGTGTTTGGGAAGATGTTAGAGCCCATTATTAAGGCTGAGGTTTTGGAGTACTTAGTGGGACATGATAAAATACGCCAAATCAACATGGTTTCCTTAAGAGGAAATCTTGCCTGGCAAATCTGGTGGAATTCTTTGAGGAAGTAACAGGCATGATAGACAAAGGAGAGTCAGTGGATTGTTTCTTTGGATTTTCAAAAAGCCTATGACAAGGTGCCACACATGAAGCTTCTAAACAGGATAAGAGCTCATGGTATTACAGGAAAGATATCAACCTGGACAGAAGATTGGCTGACTGGCAGGTAGCTCTCTTTTTCTCTCTCTCCGTCTTGTTTTACAGCAGTTGGCACCCAGCTTAATGGTGCATTACCACCACCGGAGTGGGTATAAAAGGGCCTTTTCTGGTTGGCTGCTTGTGAATAATGGTGTTCTGCAGAGGTCGTTGTTCGGACTGCTTTTTATGTTAAATGTCAATGATTTGGATGATGGACTTGATGGCTTTATTGACAAGTTTGCAGACAATACAAAGACATATGGTGGGAAGGGGCAGGTAATGTTGAGGAAGTAGGGAGTGTGAGGAAGGACTTAAGCAGATTAGGAGAATGAGCAGATAAAATATAATGTAGGAAAGTATATGGTCATGCTCTTTGATAGAAGGCATAAAGGCGTTGACTACTTTCTAACCAGGGAGCAAATTCATAAATCAAAGGTGCAAACGGACTTGGGAGTCCTTTTGCTGGATTCCTTAAAGTTTAATTTGCAAGTTGAGTCAGTGGTGAGGAAAGCAAATGCAATGTCAGCATTCATATCGAGAGGACTAGAAAATAAGAGTAATGCTGAGGGTCTATAAGGCATTCATCAGACCACTCCTGAAATATTGTGAGCAGTTTTGGGCCCCTTATCTAAGAAAAGATGTGCTGGCATTGGAGAGGGTCCAGAGGAGGTTCACAAGGATGATTCCTGGAATGAAAGGAGTTATGTATGGGGAAGGCTTTGAGCTTGTACTTGTTGAAGTTTAGAAGTATGAAACTGGATCTCATTGAAACCTATCAAGTATTGAAAGATCAAGATAAAGTGGATGTGGAAAGGATGTTTGCTATAGTGGGTGAGTCTAGGACCAGAGGGCACAGCCTCAGAATAGAGGGACATCCCTTTAGAACAAGATAAGGAGGAATTTCTTCAATCAGATGGCAGTGAATCTGTGGAATTCATTGCCAGAGACAGCTGTGGAGGCCAAGTCATTGGGTATATTTAAAGCGGAGGTTGATAGGTTCTTGATTAGTCAAGGGTGTCAAAGGTTAAGGGAAGAATGCTGAACAGTGGGATTGAGAGGGATAATAAATCAGCCATGATGAAATGGCAGAGCAGACTCAATGGGCCAAATGGCCTAATCCTGCTCCTACATCTTATGGTCTTCAAAATTTGGTTGCGCTAAGTCACATTTCCCACATAAAGGAGAAAAAATGAAGAAATAGTGAATTGTATATCCAAAACTACAAATATTCCTAAAATGGGTAGACAAAGCTATTAAAACCGGCATGGTAAAATCTAAAATTACGCTCGTTTTAGTTTTGGTAATCATCAACCTACCAAAATTTTGTTGTACAGACTCTTCTATTTGCTAGTGTCCTTAATGGGGGAAAATCTACTGTCTTTACCTGATCTGTCCTTTGCGTGATTGCAGACCAATGTGGTCAACGATTAACTTGTTCCTCAGTTTCAGGGGTGATTAGGGACCAGTTATAATAAGGTGACATTGCCAGCAAAGTAAATGAATGACATTGTTGAAAGAGCTGTTCAACCTCCTCGTGTTCCAAATTTTCAAGAGTGCTGTGTCCCCTCAGTGATGGCTAGTCTGTGTAGGCTGAACATAGGATAGCTAGACACCATAGCTGTATAATGACTGGAAGAAGGGCAGGACGTGCTGAGCAAAGAGCATCTGGCTTTTGTGGGGACACAACATATCTGTTGTGAAAACCGATTGATCAAGTCTTTTCACACTGCTAGCAGTCACCTGAGTGCAGAAATACTTTGAGCTTCTGTTATTCCTGAAAGTACTTTGAACCTTCTCCCTGCCTCACCCCAATTCTGAAGTATTTATTGACACTTTATTGATGCTTTCCTCAGTTAATGAAAATACTCTCCTCTTTTTACCAGCTACAGTACTGTGCAAAAGTCTTAGGCACCCTAGATTTTTTTAGTATAAATTTTGTTTTAAGTATTTATTCTGCATTAGCGTGTCAGTAGAAAAGAACAAATTCTAGATTTCGAAAGACTCATTTTCCAAAAAAAATTAAACATTATAGAGAAAAATGTATATTTTCTTCCAGAAAGTAACATATTAAGTAATAAAGTACTTTTCAAATAAAAACTTGATTACCTTGTAGGTACACAGCTCAGTGCGTAATTGAACAAAGATAACAAACAGGTGCGAATGATAAATGACATTATGAGCTGTATGAACAAAACCGATTAACTGAAACAGAAACAGGTGTGGAAGGAATCAAAGTGGGCAAAGGACAATCAAGCTAAAAGGTGAGGGTGTGGCAGATGTGATAGTTTAACCTTCAAATCATCACCATGGCAAAAGTGAGCAAAGCAACAAGACACAAGGTGTTTATCCTACATCAGCAAGGTTTCTTCCAAGCAGAAATTTTATAACAGACAGGAGTTTCAAGATGTGCTGTCCAAGCTCTTCTGAAGAAGCACAAAGAAATGGGAAAGGTTGAGAACCAGAAACACTGTGGTCGGCCACAGAAACTGAGTACATCAGATGATAGATACATCATGCTGATGTCCCTCCTAAATTGGATGAAGTCCAGCACTGCTATTTACCTTCAACTCACAGAAACCACTAGAACCCAAGTACACCCTCATACAGTCCAGAGAATTCTTGTTAGAAGTGATCTTCATGGAAGAGTTGCAGCCAAAAAAACATTCCTTTGAAGTGGAAACAAAGCCAAGGGACTCGCCTATGCACAAAAACACAAGGACTGGGATGCTGAACAACGGCAGCAAGTGCTCTGGACTGATGAGTCAAAATTTGACATTTTTGTCTCAAACTGGAGGCAGTTTGTCTGTAGAAGAGCTGGAGAGTGCAACATGGATGAGTGTCTGCAGCCAACTGTGAAACACAGTGGAGGTTCCCTACAGGTTTGAGGCTGCAATTCTACAAATAGAGTTGGTGATCTGTTCAGAATTAATGGAAATCTCAATGCTGAGAAGTACAAACAGGTTCTCATCCATCACACAATACCAACAGGGATGTGTCTGATCGGCCCCAAATTCATTCTGCAACAAAACAATGACTCCAACACACATGGCCAAGGTCAATGAACAATCTGCAGTGAAAAGAACAGGGAGTTCTGGAACAGATGGTATGACCTCCACGGAGCCCTGATCTCTACATCTTTGATGCTGTCTGTGATTACCTGGAGAGACAGCCAAAGTCTGCAGAAGAACTGTGGCAAGTTCTCCAAGATGCTTGGAACAACCTACCAGCCGATTTTCTTATAAGACTGCACGACAGTGCACCTAAGAGAATTAATGCAATTTTAAAGGCAAAGTATGATCACACCAAATATTGATTTGATTTACTTTTTTGCTGTTCACTGTCCTTTATAGTAAAATTTTTGATATTTAGTAACTTTTCATTTCATTATTTTTTAAAGCATCTTTGTTTTACAGAATTTTTTTCACATGTGCCTAAGACTTTTGCACAGTACTGTATGTTGTCTCTACACTCCCAGTCCTGATGCAGGATCTCAACTTGAAATATTAACCATCCCTTTTTGAGTTCTTCCACAATGTTCTGTTTGGCTCCAGCACCTGCAGTTTCTTACATCCTTCGGCCTCATTTTAGTTCATACCCAGTCTCCAATATCCAGCCTAAGTTAACATTCTCATCCTGCCTCTCAGTCCATGATATGAATTCATCTCTCCCCTGCTTCTGGATGCCTGGTGAACCTATGAGAAAACATGATTGAACAAACCACAGTGGCAAGGAACAGCAATACCAACCAGTAGTAATCTTGGGATTACTGCCTGTGCCACGCGACAGTGAGTATAGGAATAGAGTGAGTGATAAATACAGTTGAAGGGCTTTGTGATGACCACTCCAATACCTTGACTTTGTTGTCCTTAAGCAATTTTGCCACAACTTTGGAGGTATGCTTGGGGTCATCGTCCATTTGGAAGACGCATTTGCGACTGAGCTTTAGCTTCCTGGCTGATGTCTTGAGATGTTGCTTCAATATATCCACATAATTTTCCTTCCTCATGATGCCATCTATTCTGTGAAGTGCACCAGTCCCTCCTGCAGCAAAGCACCCCCACAACTTGATGCTGCCACCCCCATGCTTCACGGTTGGGATGGTATTGTTCGGCTTGCAAGCCTCACCCTTTTTCCTCCAAACATAACGATGGTCATTATGGCCAAACAGTTCAATTTTAGTTTCATCAGACCTGAGGACATTTCTCCCTTAAAATAAAGTAGTGATCCTAACTGACCTAAGACAGGGAATGTTTTCTAGGATTAAATATCAGGAATTGTGGAAAAACTGAGTTTAAATGTATTTGGCTAAGGTGTATGTAAACTTCTGACTTCAACTGTATGTAGCTGAGGGATTGGAGCAGGGGGCAGGGATTCAGATTTCTGGATTATTGGGACCTCTTTTGGGGCAGGTGTGACCTGTACAAAAAGGACAGGTTGCACTTGAATCCCAGGGGGACCAATATCCTGACAGGGAGGTTTGTTAAAGCTATTGGGGAGAGTTTAAACTAGAATTGCTGGGGGTGGTGGGGGGGCACTGAACTGAAGAGATGGAGGAAGGGGGCAATTGGCTCACAAAGAGAAAGTTTGTAGGCAGTGTGAGAGGGAGGATAGGCAGGTGATAGAGAAGAGATGCGCTCAGACTAACGGTTTGAGATGTGTCTATTTCAAGATTCAAGATTCAAAGATTCAAAAAACTTTATTGTCATTCTAACCGTACATCAGCTCTGCAGGGCAGAATGAGACAGCATTTCCCAGGAGCAGTGCAATCATAACATAACAAACGCAACACTAAATAATAAACATAACAATGAATAGTAAAACACAACAGCCACATGTCAGTTAAACCAGTTATAAGTGTCCAGTGCAAGTTAAAAGTGGCCAAAGCAGAGTCAGGTGAAGCAGCTATTTAGCAGTCTGACTGCCTGTGGGAGGAAGCTGTTTAGTAGCCTTGTGGTTTTAGTTTTGCTGCTCCTGTAATGTTTGCCTGATGGCAGAAGAACAAACAGTTCATGGAGAGGGTGTGAGGGGTCTTTAATGATGTACCGTGTCTTCTGGAGGCATCGACTCTGAAAGAGGTCTTGGACAGAAGGTAGGAAGACCCCAATAACCTTCTCTGCTCCCCTAACCACCCTCTGCAAGGCTTTTTTGTCAACAGCACCGCAGCTGGAGTACCAGGTTGTGATGCAAAAGGTCAGCACACTCTCAACCACACCTCTGTAGAATGTAGTTAAGATGTTAGTGGGGAGTGATGCTTGTTCAAGCTTCCTCAGAAAGTGCAATCTCTGCTGGGCCCATTTCACAATCCCAGTGGTGTTCCTGGACCAGGTGAGATTGTCCGAGATCTGCACCCCAAGGAACTTGATGTTTTCTACTGCGGAGCCGCTGATGCTGAGGGGTGTGTGCTCAGGCTGAGACCGTCTGAAATCGACGATCACCTCTTTGGTTTTGGTGACATTTAGCATCAAGTTGTTATCCCTGCACCAGCTCTCTATCTGCAAATTTAATGATCAGTGCAGTAATAATAAATTTTAATGCAAGGGGTATCATAAACAAAGCGGATGAGCTTGGAGCATGGATCAGTACTTGGAGCAATGATGTGATGGCCATTACAGAGACTTGGATGGCTCAGGGACAGGAATGGCTACATCAAATGCCCGGCTTTAGATGTTTCAGAAAGGACAAGGAGGGAGGCAAAAGAGTGGAGGCATGGCACTGCTGATCAGAGATAGTGTCACGGCTGCAGAAAAGGAGGAAGTCATGGAGGGACTATCGACTGAGTCTCTGTGGGTGGAAGATAGAAACAGGAAGGGGTCAATAACTCTACTGGGTGTTTATTTATAGACCACCCAATAGTAACAGGGACATTGAGGAGCAGATAGGGAGACAGATTCTGGAACAGTGCAGTAATAACAGGGTTGTCATGATGGGAGATTTTAATTTCCCCAATATTGATTGGCATCTTCCTAAAATGAGGGGTTTAGATGGAATGTTGTTAGTTTGGTGTGTTCAGGAAGGTTTCCTGACACAGTATGTAGATAAGCCTACAAGAGGAGAGGCTGAACTTGATCTGGTATTGGGAAATGAACCTGGTCAGGTGGCAGGTCTTTCAGTGGGAGAACATTTTGGAGATAGTGATCACAATTCTATCTCCTTTACCATAGCATTGGAGAGAGATAGGAACTGACAAGTTAGGAAAGCGTTTAACTGAAGTAAGGGGAAATGTGAAGCAATCAGGCAGGGACTTGGAAGCATAAATTGGGAACAGACGTTCTCTAGGAAATGAATGGCAGAAATGTAGCAAATGTTCAGGGGCTATTTGTGTGGCATTCTGTACAGGTACGTTCCAATGAGACAGGGAAAGGATGGTAGGGTACAGGAACCGTGGTGTGCAAAGGTAGTTGAAAATCTAGTCAAGAAGAAAAGAAAAGCTTACGAAAGGTTCAAAAAGCCAGGCAATGATAGAGATCTAGAAGATTATAAGGCAAGCAGGAAGGAACTTAAGAAAGAAATTAGGAGAGCTAAAAGGGGCCATGAGAAGGCCTTGGCGAGCAGGATTAAGGAAAACCCCAAGGAATTCTACAAGTATGTGAAGAGCAAAAGGATAAGATGCGAGACTATAGGACCAATCAAGTGTGACAGTAGAAAAGTGTGTATGGAACTGGAGGAGGTAGTGGACTATTTGCTTCAGTATTCACGACGGAAAAGGACCTTGGTGATTGTAGAGATGACTTACAGCAGACTGGAAGGCTTGAGCATATAGACATTAAGAAAGGGGATGTGCTGGAGCTTTTGGAAAGCATCAAGTTGGATAAGTCACCAGGACCAGATGAGACATACCCCAGGCTACTGTGGGAAGCAAGGAAGGAGGTTCCGGAGGATTGGAAGGTTGCAGGTGTTGTTCCCGTATCCAAGAAAGGGAGTACAGATAGCCCAGGAAATTATAGACCAGTGAGTCTTACTCCAGTGGTTGGTAAGTTCATGGAGAAGATCCTGAGAGGCAGGATTTATGAATATTTGGAGAGGCATAATATGATTAGGAATAGTCAGCATGGTTTTGTCAAAGGCTGGTTGTGCCTTATGAGCCTGATTGAATTTTTTGAGGATGTGACTAAACACATTGATGAAGATAGAGCTGCAGATGTAGTGTATATGGATTTCAGCAAGGCATTTGATAAGGCCCCCATGCAAGGTTTATTGAGAAAGTAAGGAGGCATGGGATCCAAGGGGACATTGCTTTGTGGATCCAGAACTGGCTTGCCCACAGAAGGTCAAGTGTGGTTGTAGACAGGTCATATTATGCATGGAGGTTGGTGACCAGTGGTCTGTGCCACAGGGATCTGTTCTCAGTCCCATTCTCCTCGTGATTTTTATAAATGACCTGGATGAGGAAGTGGAAGGATGGGTTAGTAAATTTGCTGATGACACAAAGGTAAGGGATGTTGTGGATAGTGTGGAGGGCTGTCAGAGGTTACAGTGGGACAATGATAGGATGCAAAACTGGGCTGAGAAGTGGCAGATGGTGTTCAACCCAGTTAAGTGTAAGGTGGTTTATTTGGGTGGGTCAAATATCATGGCAGAATATAGTATTAATGGTAAGACTCTTGGCAGTGTGGAGGATCAGAGGGATCTTGGGCTCCAAGTCCATAGGATGCTGAAAGCTGCCGCGCAGATTTACTCTGTGGTTAAGAAAGCATACAGTATATTGGTCTTCATCAACTGTATGATTGAGTTTAAGAGCTGAGAGGTAATGTTACCACTATATAGGACCCTGGTCAGACCCCACTTAGAGTACCGTGCTCAGTTCTGGTCACCCCGCTACAGGAAGGATGTGGAAACTATAGAAAGGGTGCAGAGGAGATTTATAAGGATGTTGCCTGGATTAGGGAGCATGCCTTATGAGAATAGGTTTAGTGAACTTGGCCTTTTCTCCTTGGAGTGACAGAGGATGAGAGGTGACCTGATAGAGGTGTATAAGATGATGAGAGGCATTGATTGTGTGGATAGTCAGAGGCTTTTTCCCAGGGCTGAAATGGCTAGCACAAGAGGGCACAGTTTTAAGGTGCTTGGAAGCAGGTCCAGAGGAGATGTCAGGGTTAAGTTTTTTATGCAGAGAGTGGCGAGTGTGTGGAATGGGCTGCCAGCAATGGTGGAGGGGGATGATACAATAAGTATGTTAAGAGACTCCTGGATAGGTAAATGGAGCTTAGAAAAATAGAGAGTTACAGGTAACCTGAGGTAATTTATAAAGTAAGTACGTGTTCGGCACAGCATTGTGGGCCGAACGGCCTGTATTGTGTTATAAGTTTTTCTGTTTTCTTTCTATGTAACTGAACTATTGCATGCACCATGTTTATCTGTGTCTCTGTTAAACAGGAGGCTTCCACACTTGACAAAGCTGAAGAAGGATCATTTAGAGGGCTTATTGGGAGATGGTGTTTAAAAATTAACAGAAGGAGAAATTGGTTTCTTTAAAGCATAAAACAATGCCTTAGTCAAAGTACAGCAGAACTGTTGGCCGAGCTTGGGCTAATTAATGCAAGGTGAACAAGCTGTTGTTTACAACCAGATTTTGAGGGAGTTTAAGGTAAAGGAATCCTGTTTATACTGTATATTTGAAAAATAATTGGTATCCTCTTTGATATTTTTGGCTACCTTACCTTTCATATTTCATCTTTTTTCTCCTCATGGTTTTTGTTACCTTCTGCTAGTTTTTAAACGCTTCCCAATTCTCTACGTTCCCAATAATTATTGCTGTATTATATCCTCTCTCTCTTGCTTTTATGCTGACTTTTATTCCCTTTCACCCATGGTTGCCTCATCCTCCCTTTAGAATACTACTTTATCTTTGGGATATATCTGTCATGCGCCTACCAAACTGGTGCCTCTCATGCCTCTGTAATTCCCTTTTCTCCACTGTAATACTTGTACTGTAATGTATGGGTCTATTTCTTTACAAGCGATGACTCCCCCTTAGCACTACATATGGACTGATAACTTACCTATGCACACTGATCTGTTGTCTATGCATGAGCATTGCTCTCTTTCTCCCTGCAATGTGAATACACCAGTTAAAGCCATCTCCCACTTGCAGTGCTTTTATTTTAATTGACACGCAGGTGTACAGACACAACAAATTAGTGATGAGTACAAAACTGAAAGCGAATATCACCAGCTGCACCAACAGTTATGGGAAGACAGCGAGAGGAAAGAGTTAATCAGTACAGAGAAGGTAATCACAGACGCTCTCAAAGGATGCGCGAGTATCTGCATAGTACACAGTGAAGAATGCACAACCAGCAAAGTTAAAGTGAAAATAACATGACGATGGCCTTAGTCAGGAAATTTGATGAATTTGATGGTGCTAATGAGGCTTGGGAATTGTATATCGAGAGGATTGAACTGTATTGTAATGTGAACAATGTAGATGAGGAGAAGAAAGTATCTGCACTTCTCAGTTTAATGGGTGCTAAAACATCCAGGCTTTTGCACAACTTAGCACTCCTGAAAAGCCAGCAAGCAAGACATTCATTGAAATTGTTTCAACTTTACAAAATCACTTGAGCCCTAAACCGCTGGCAATAGCTGAGAGCTTTAGGTTTAACAAAAGGAGCCAGTCAAAGGATGAAAGCTTTGCTGAATACATTGCAGAACTGCGCAAACTTTCCCAATGCTGTGACTTTAGAGATGGACTTTTTGGAGCATTAAGGGACAGGCTTGTATGTGGCATGCATAGTAAAAACACTCAAAAGAGGTTACTGTGGGAAAGAGACCAAGCCTTAAATCGGGCATTGACCAGTCTCTATCATTAGAGATTGCAGCAAGTAATGCATCAAAACTACAGAAAAAGAGTTTAGAATGCAAAATGCTTAAAATGTCCCTGAATGGTGAAGAAGCCAAAAATGTTATCGATGTGGCAAATCCTCCGATGATGTAAGTGATTGTTGGTTCAAAGAAAAAGTTTGCAAAGTGTCACAAAGAATGACACATAGAGAGAGTGCACAAGTCAGACAAAAAAGCACAGCCAAAGAGGAAAAACCCCACAGAGTGAAAAGTTTCAAAGACAAAACTAAGCAAATGCACAAAGTTACCGAATGTGAAACAGAATCAGACAACAGAGTCTGACAAAGGTGAACTGTCATGCCTAGAACTGCATAGCATTACTGAAGCAGGTCACAATATAATATGGATCACAATAGATGTGTCTGGTGTAAAACTGAAAATGGATTTGGATACAAGGTCAGCTTTGTCTATAATTCCAGAGGCTGACCACACCAGACTGTTTTCTAAGCTATTAGAAAAGACCTCAGTGATGCAAAAGACCTACACAGGTGAGAAAGTTTCTCCCAAAGGCAAACTGAAAGTGAATGTGCTATATTGAGGCCAAATGTAGCAGTTAGAGATATGTGTATAGAAAAGTGGAGGGCCAGCACTTTTCGTACATGAATGGTTAAGAAAAATCCAAGTAGACAGGCACACAATCAAAGCTCACAGTGTGACATCAACAGGCAACGGCAGCCCAAATGGTAGCACTATCCAGAGACTGGCACAGCTACTTAATACTAATTTAGGAGGTGTTTGAGAAGGGGATTGGTAAACTCAGAGGCGTGAAGGCCAGAATTCAACTGGATGAAACAGCAACACCAATATTTCATAAAGCGCATCCAATACTTTACACATTATATCCTTGAGTGGATGCTCGACTTCAGAGTTTGGTGGTGTCTGGAATTCGCTCCAAGGCTGAGTGGAGTAATTGGGCCACACCTATTATCCTGGTGATCAAGAAGGGCAGACTGGAACCATTTGCATATGTGGGGATTTCAAGGTGAGCATCAACCTGATGCTGCATACTGTGCAGTATCCCCTGCCATAGAAGACATTTTTGCATCTTTGGCAGGCAGGGAGAGGTTTTCAAAGATTGACTTGTTACAAGCCTATCTGCAAATGGAGATGGAGGAGTCGAGCATGAATTTCCTTGCAATCAACACTCACAAGGGACTGTTCCAGTATAATCATCTTATCTTTGGCGTCGCATCAGCTCCAGCAACTTGGCAAAGAGCAATGGACCAAGTGCTCCAAGATATTCCAGGAGCACAATGTTACCTTGATGACATCATCGTGACTGGCAAAAATGATGAAAAGCATCTCCAGAACCTTAATAAAGTGCTTATTAGGCTGAGTGAGTGTGGTTTATGCACAATGAGAGAAATGTGAGTTTTTCAAGAATGAAATCTCATGTTGTGGACAAGTTATTGACAAGCATAGCCTACACAAATCACAAGAGAAGACTGAAGCAATGCTACAGGGACCCAAGCAGGAAAATGTGTCACAACTTGGGTCATATTTGGGCCTTGTAAACTACTACACTGGTTTCTCCCAAACATTGTTATAGTGCTGCACCCATTGAATGCTTTGTTGCAGACAGGAGAAAGATGTGAAAGACCATTCAAGGAAACAAAGAGACTAATGACATCCAATGAACTGCTCATCCATTATGAACCATGTCTGCCCATCAGACTGGCATACAATGCGTCTCCTTGTGGTGATGGAGCTGTTTTGTCACACATTATGAAAGATGGATCTGAAAGCCTGCTTGCATTTGCTTCAAGATCACTGACGAGCACAGAACGCAACTATGCGCAGATCAACCAAGAGGCCCTTAGTCTAGTATGGGGAATAAAGAAGTTCCACCATTACCTCTATGGATAAAAGTTTATGCTAGTGACAGATCACCAGCCCCTTGTGTCTATTTTCAATCCCAGGAAGGAAATCCCAGTGATGACTGCTACCTGGTTCCAATGTTGGACGCTTTTTCTAGGAGCCCTCTCTTAAGACATAGAGTTCAAGAGTATTAAACAACACAGCAATGCTGACGGCTTGTCACATCTTCCACTGTTGGTAACTGAAGAATAGTCTTCATACTGTGACTCAGCAGAAGTGTTTCACACAGCATTAGGGGACCAATTGCCAGTAACAAATTCTGAAATACAAAGGGAAGCGAGGAATGACCCAACGTTGTCACAAGTCTCTGACATCACCATGCAAGGACGGCCAGCTCATGGTAACCCTATGTTTCCAGAGCTCTCAGTGAGATGAGACCAACTGTCGGTATGTCAAACAACACTGATGTGTGGATCTCGTGTTGTGGTTCCCACTAAACTGTGCACCAGAGTGTTAGAGAATCTGCATGAAGGACACCTGGGTACAGTCAAGATGAAGAGTCTCACCTGGAGCTACGTGTGGTGGCTGGGAATAGATAAACTGATTGAAAATTTGGCCAAAAGCTGTTTGGGATGTCAAAAAGCATCCCCACAGGCACTGTTACACCCACCGTTCACCATGGCAAAGAGTACTATTGACTTTGCTGGACCATTTAGACTCCTTGCTGTGGATGTTCATTCAAAGTAGCCGGAGGTTATCCCGATGAAGTCAACCACCTCAGCAAAGACTGTCTCTGCTCTGAGGATTATCTTCACCAGAAATGGCTTACTAGAACAAATTGTGAGTGACGACGGATTGCAATACACGTCAGAAGAATTCCGACTGTTCATGAAGAAAAACGGCATCGGGCATTTCAAGTCAGCGCCTCACCACCAGCAATGAATGGGTTAACTGCAAGGTTTATCCAAACGTTCAAGAAGTCTATTAAAGCGATGGACAAGGAGGACATTTCTCTACAGCTCAAGGTGGACAACCTCTTTTTTCTGTATCGGAGCTCTGTTCATGCGACGACAAATCAAACTCCTGCAAAGCTGTTCCTGAGCAGGAATCTGAGATCTCACATAGACCTCCTGACCTACAGAGAGAAGTGCAGAATAAACAGTTCAACCAGTTGCCAAGTGAATCAGCAAGGAGCTTTGAGATTGGACAGGAAGTCCTAGTACATGATTACAGAGAAGAAAAGTGGACACCCAGTAGGATAGTTACAAGAACTGGACCACTGATGTATACAGTCCATGTTGGAGATCAGACATTGAGACATCATGTGTACCAGATTGTGGATGCTCAGCTGAAGAACGCACTGCATTGACTGAATCCAGCAAGACGGACACATACTACAGCCACTGGACCTACCTCTCAGTGATGATCAACAACGTGACACCTACAACAGAGAACATTGTCTTTGACAAGGCACCTGCCAAACTTGATGCCACTCAACAGCTCCAAAGGCGCTATCCTGAAGGAAACAGAGTGCCACCCAAAAGACAGGATCTTTAGTAGAGTGAAGTTAGTTATGGACTGTTAATGGGAAAGCATGTTTCCTTGAATATGGTTTGTTAAAGGGAAATTGAATTTTTGTTACATATACAGTTTTATGTTACATTAATCTAAAGAGGAAGGAAGTGTAACGTATGGATCTATTTCTTTTAGGACAATGACTTCCCTTAGAACTAAGTATAGAATGATAACTTATCAATGTGCATAGGTCTGTTGTTTATGCATGTGCATTAATCTGTGCTGTCTCTCTCCCTGCAATGTGAATACACGAGTTAAACCATCTCCTGCATGCGTGCTTTTATTTTAATATGTAGTTGTATAGACACAACACATACATCTGACTTTATCTTCTCTCTCTCAAACTGCAGAGTGAATTCTATCATATTATGATCACTGTCTCACAAGGTTTTTTTTTAATTTTAAACTCCCTATCAAATCTGGTTCATTACACAACACACAAACCAAAATTGCCTTTCCCCTAGTGGGTTCAACCACAACCTGTCTCAAAAAGCCATCCTGTAGACATTCTGCAAATTCCCTCTCTTGGGATCCAGCACCAACCTGAATGCCCCAATCTATCTGCATGTTGAAATCCCCCATGACTATTGTAACATTGTCCTTTTCTATTTCCTGTTGAAATTATACCCCACAACTTGGTTACTGTTCAGGAGCCTGTATATACCTCCCATGAGGGTCTTGTTACCCTTGTAGTTTCTTAACTCCACCCACAGGGATTCTATATCTTCTGATCCTATGTCGCCTCTTTCTAAAAATTTGATTTCATCTTTTACTGACAGAGCCACCCTACCCCCTCTGCACCTTCTGCCCCCTCTGCCTACCTGCCTGTCCTTTCAATACAAGGTGTATTCTTGGATGTTAAGCTGGTGAGGACAAGTCTTTATTATATTTAAGGCAGTGGTTGATAGATTTTTAATTGGTCAGGGCATGAAGGAATACAGGGAGAAGGCAGGAGATTGGGGCTGTGAGGAAATTTGGATCAGTCATGATAAAATGGGTCAAATGGCCTAATTCTGCTCCTTTACCTTATGGTCTAAAGCTTCCAACTAGTATCATCTTCCAGCCACATCTCATTGATGTGCATGTTATACCAGCCAATCTCTAACTGCGCTGTAAGATCATCCATCTTATTCCATGTACTGCATGGATTCAAATATAAGATCTTCACGTCCTGTATTCATCACCTTTTTTCAATTTTGCCCCAGTGTTACACTTCAACTTATCTCACTGACTTCAATTTTGCCCTATCATCTCCCTGTCCACCCCACAGTCCCACTACACACTGCATCGACTTGTATACCAACTGCCCCATCATGCTCTTAATCTGATGAGAACATGTGTCTATTGTCAATAATGAGACTTCATCAACACATCACCCATTGGACAAACCTTTAAACAGAGAGACCAGTAGATCACATTTGCATCAGTCAGCATTTCTTTCTGATGAATGCGATTTGGCTGCCAGCCGGCTGGGTTGCCCCAAATCGAGTAGCTTCTCTCAGAGAAGGTAGATCCAACATTCTGCAGGCACACTTAAGGCCAGTGTGCCTGTCGATCTGCTGTAATCCCCATGGAGACCACCAGTGAACTCCGCGTCCTGGCAATCCTCTGCATTGTATTAGGAACACAGTTCTCTCTCTAAACTTACAGTAGCCACGCTGGGAATCTAGGTCCCTCATCCTCAGCCAGCACATGATCCAAGCACCTTCACTTCAATGCAAATTCTTCACCTGGAGAGCAGGATGGAGAAGGATGGTGGAGATAAGGTTGGACGTTTAATATTTTGAATGAAATCTTTAATTTCTATGTTGGTTTTACTGTTTTGATAGGCCATGCATTGAGTACACACTGTGGGAAGGAGTTCACTGTAAAGAAATGAGTTCATCCACTCTGGAATGATACTTATTTTAATACTTATTTCAATTTTTAAAGCAAATTTAACAGTCTTACAACTCTTGAATATCAGGCAATGTTAATAAACTGTTCCAAGGCTTCTTAAACTTTAATGGGCTGGCCACTAAGCCACGCTTCTGTCAAAGGTTGTCAAGTTTTCTGGGGAAGTGGCTTAGTGCTCCTCACCTGAGGATGAGACACGGCTGCTCATGCACACAACAAGAGTGGGGAGCCAATGTGGTCACCCACTGCATCTAGTCTAGGAAAGTAGACTACCAACCCAAAAATTCAAATCAATAAAAAAACAAATAAAATATTCAAAACTAAACATTACTTTTATCTGCTGAAATTATTGAAATCTGATTACTCTTTCTGTTGAACTTGTATGAGAGCAGTATAGGTTATGTAGCATCCAGGTTCCTTCAATAACTCCAAATCTGATGGGGCTACATTGAACTGAACTGAACTAAACTGAACATTCCTTGACTGTTTCAAGGACTCTGTGATTTGATGTTTAACATTCTGTGTCTTATTTACTCATTTTTTTTGCTGTTTGCACAATTTGTTCTTTTTTTGCATATTTGATGTTTTCTTTGAACGGGTTCCATTTTGTTTCTTTGTTTCATGCCTGCCTGTGGAAAGATGAATCTCAGGGTTGTATACTGTGTACGTACTTCAATAATAAATGTATTTTGAATCTTTGAATGTGTGTTGCTGGAGATGCTGCACCCAAGATAGGAAAATTGTCAATAAAACCAAAGAACTGATTGTTGACTCTTGAAAGGGGAAGGAGGGCAAATGCATGCCAGTTTACATTGGGGGAATCATTGTTGGAAAGAGACAGCAGCTTTACAATCCTGCGTGTTAATATATCAGATGATCTGTTCTGGGCCTACCACATAGATGCAATTGCTAGGAAGGCATGCCAGTGTCTGTACTTTCTTGAGAGGTTAAGGATATTTGGAATGACACCAGACACCCTAACAAACTTCTACAGATGTAAAGTATCCTGATTCAAATACACAGGAATGTAAGAGGTTGCAGAAAATAGTCGACTTTGCCCAATAAATCATGGACACGTCACTCCCCACCGTCTGTAGTATCTTCATGAGATGTTATCTCAAGAAGACAATGTCTGTCATCAAAGGTCTCTACCATCTGGGCCATGTTTACTTCTCACAGCTACCATTGGGCAGGAGGTACATCTGCTTGAAGTCCCACATCACTAGCTTCCAGGACAGCTGCTTCCCTTCAACTAGTTAATTCTCAAACCAACCAGCACAACCCTAATCGCTACCTCAGTATAGAACACTATGGTCACTTTGATTACATTACACTAAAATGGGCTTCATCTTTGTGTTCTTTCTAGTAAAAGTTGAGTACAATTTATGTTTAATTTATGATTTCCTTGTGAACATTTTGTTCCAGTGTTCAACGTCAGGATGGCAGGAAACCTGTAGAAGGAGCATTGACAGGATAAAGCACTTGGGAGGAATACAACAATGTACTGCATTATTTTCTGGCAAGAAGTCTGACAAGTAAGGCAGATGAACGGAGAATATTAAGACATGGGAAGATGATACTGGTGCCATCATAGAGATGTGGTTGAGAGATCTGCATGACTGGCAAGTCATCATTCTAGAGTACAACTCTTCAGTGTTGGTGGGGTGTCTGTAAAAATTAAGGGGCATTGCAAAAATAATGAGAAGTCCTTCACTGCAGTAATGAGGGAGGATACCTTGGAAGGTTCTTCAAATGAGGCCATTTGGAGGAAAACTGGAAATGACAAGGGGCAATCACTTTGCTGTGGGCCTACACCTAGTCAGTGGCAGATGGAGGAGCAGATGTGTAGATACATCAAAGTGAGGTGGAAGAACAAAAGAGTTCTAATTGGAAGAGGATGTAAACTTCCCAGCATTAACAGAGATAATTTGGAAGGCTTAGACGGGAGGGACATTTTACAGTATGCCAAGGAAGTTATTTTGCATCATTACACAGATAGTCCTGATGGAGAGAATACAGGACATCATTTCTTGGAACATAGGAGTGGAAGGAATTTCAGTGGGAGAGCATTGCAGAGATGATTATAATATCATAAATTTTAAGGACATTGGGAAGAAAGACAAATACAAACCAGAAATTAAGTTCCAAATAGCGCATATCTGTTACAAAATGATAAGACAGGAGTTGGCAACTGTGTTGTGGGAGCAGCACCTTACAGGTAAATCTACAGGTGACCAGTAGGAGTCATTCAAAGGTGAAATAGTGATGGCTCCAGGATAATGTATTCTTCTTAGGATGAATCAGTCCAAGGTTTTCAAAGGCTATTGAGAGTTGGATAAAGGAAAGTAAAATTAGTTTATGGCTGATACAGAGTTGAAAGTATGATAGGTCCTCCAGGACAATGGAATGTACAGTGGAAAATTCAGAGGGTCATGAGGAGACACAAATATCGCTAACAAGCAAGATGAATAAATATTCGAAAGCCTTTTATGAGTATAGTAATGGAGTAAAATAATCAGGAAAGAAATTAGACCTGAACAATTAAGAACCAAAGTGCACATGAAGGCAGATGACGTAGGTGTCCACACATTCATTATGGACAAGAACAGCGTAGTTGGAGAATTCATGAAGGGTGATGGCTGAATTCTACAACAAATTACTACTGAAATGGAGAAGACAGATGTAAAAGTGGATAAATTGCCAGGGTGGAAATGCTCCTCAGGCTGCCATGAGAAGCAAGGGAAGACACCTGGGGTTCTATCAGAGGTTTTTAAATCTTCACTGGCAATTGGTGAAGTGCCAATAGACTGAAGGGCAGCAACAATAAGCTAGGTAACTACAGGCCAGTTAGTTTAATGACAGTAGATGGTAGATTATTGCATTAAATTTCATCTGAGAAACAGGTTAAAATTAGAGTCAAAGAACACTATAGCACAGAAACAAGGCAAGGCAAGTTTATTTGTACAGCGCTTTTCAAACACAAGGAAGTTCAAAATGCTCTGCATAAAACAAGATATAAAAATCATACATCAAATTTCAGACAATATAAAGAGAATAAAATCACACATAAAAATAAAGAAATAAAAGTTACAGTGTAGGAGAGCCTAATTAAAATCTACAGCAAAAAGAAAAGTTTACAGCCTCAATTTAAAAGAGCTTAAAGTTGGGGCAGACCTCAGATCCTCTGGAAGGTTATTCCAGATATGTAGAGCTTAGTAACTAAAAGATGCTTCACCATGTTTAGTTTTAACCCTGGGGATGGTAAACAGACTCGCCCCAGATGACCTGAGAGCTCGGGAAGGTTCATAATGCAGCAAGAGATCGGAGATGTGTTTTGCCTCGAGACCATTCAGTGCTTTTGAAACTAGTAGTAATATTTTAAAGTCAATCTTCTGATGGACAGGAAGCCAGTGTAGCGATCTGACCTGAGAACTGGAGTGATGTGTTCTACTGTCTTGGTCTTAGTGAGGACTCTAGCAGCAGTGTTCTGAATGAGCTGCAGCAGTCTGAGGGTTTTTTACAGAGACCTGTGAAAACGTCATTACAGTAGTCAAACCTACTAAAAATAAATGCATGGATGAGTTTTTCTAAATCTTGCTGAGACATAAACCTTTAACTCTTGCTATATTTTTAAGATGGTAGTCGGCTGACTTTGCAATTGTCTTAATGTGTCAGTTAAAACTTAAGTCAGAGTCCACCACAACACCAAGGTTTCTGGCTTGGTTTGTGGTCTGTAACGACAGGGATTTGAACTGACTGTTCGGTCCTTCTAGTCTGTGCCAAACTATTAATCTTGCCTGGTCCCATAGACCTGCACCTGGCCCACAGCCCTCCATACCCTTCCCATTCATGTACCTGTCCATGTTTCTCTTAAACACTGAAATCAAAATTACATCCACCACTTGCACCGTCAGCTCATTCCACTCTCACCACCTTCTGAGTGAAGAAGTTCCTCCTCATGTTTCCCTTAAGCTTTTCACCTTTCACCCTTAACCTATGACATCTAGTTCTAATCTCACCCAACTTCAGTGGAAAAAGTCTGCTTGCATTTACCCTATCTATACTCCTCATAATTGTGTATACTGTACCTCAATCAAATCTCCCCTTAATCTTCTACGTTCTAGAAAATGAAGTCCGAACCTATTCAACCTTTCCTTATAACTTAGATTCTCGTCCCAGTAATATCCTTACAAATTTTCTCTGTTCTCTTTCAATTTTCCTTGTAGGTAGGTGACCAAAACTGGACACAATGCTCCAAATTAGACCACTCCAATGTCTTATATAACTTCAACATAATATCTCCTCTTCTGTACACAATACATTTATTTATGAAGGCCAATGTGCCAAAATCTCTCTTTACGGCCCTATCGACCTGTGATGCTACTTTCAAGCAATTATGGATCTGTATTCCCAGATCCCCCTGTTCCACCACACTCCTCAGAGCCCTACCTCTCACCGTGTAAGACCTACTCTGGTTGGCCCTCCTGAAGTGCAACACCTCACACTTGTCTCCATTAAATCCCATCTGCCATTTTTCAGTCCATTTTCCAGCTGGTCCAGATCCTGCTGCAAGCTTTGATAGTCTTCCTCGCTGTCACTACACTCTCAATTTTGGTGTCATCCGCAAATTTGCTGATCCAGTTTACCACATCGATCCAGATCATTGATATAGATGACAAGCACCCAGCACCAATCCCTGCAGCACACCACTAGTCGCAGGCCTCCAGTCAGAGAGGCAACCATCTACTACCATTCTCTGGCTTCTTCCGCAAAGTCAATGTCTAATCCAATTTACTACCTCATCTAGATGGCAAGTGACTGAACCTTGTTGACTAACCTCCTATGCGAGACCGTGTAGACAATATCCACTGCCTTGCTTTCATCAACTTTCCTGGTAGCTTCCCCGAAAAACTCTATAAGATTAGTTAGACACGACTTACCACATACAAAGCCATGCTGACTATCCCTAATCAGTCCCTGTCTATGTAAATACTCATATATCTGGTTCCTTAGAATACCTTCCAATAACTTTCCCACTACAGATGTCAGGCTCACTGGCCTATAATTTCCTCGCTTATTCTTAGAGAATTTTTTAAACAACAGAGCAACATTAGCTATTCTCCAATCTTCTGGGACTTCACCTGCGGCTAGGGATGTTTTAAATATCTCTGCTAGGGACCCTGCAATTTCTGTACTAGCCTCCCACAGGGTCTGAGGGAACGCCTTATCAGGCACTTATCTACCTTAATTTGCCTTGAGACAGCAAATGTAATCTGTATCTGATTTATAACCTCGTTGCTGCTTTGCCTCACTTCTGTGTCCATATCCTGAGTAAATACAGATGCAAAAAATTAATTTAAGATGTCCCCCATTTCTTTCTGACCACGCATAGATTACCACTCTATTAGTTCCAGTGGACTAATTTTGTCCCTTGCAATCCTTGTCCCTGCTGTCCTTAATACCACCAAGACTTTACAAGCCCCCTAAGATACACAAGGAGGGTTCCCCCTGAGGCCTATCTTCAGTGGGATAGATTCTCCAACTTGCTACCTAGCTAAGCATTTAATGACCATGCTGTCTCCCTTTGTTGGGAGCTGTGAGCATCACGTCATGAATTCAGCCGACTTTGTAACAACGATAACCGACTTCCAGCTGAATCTAGAGGACATAATGGTCTACTCTATGAACAAATGGACAGAGTGGCCATGGGATCGCCCTTATTGCCGGCTATTGTTAATTTCTACATGGAGGACTTTGATGAGAGGGCTCTGAGTTCATTGCCCTTATGTCCCAAATGCTTCTTCAGATATGTCGATGACACCTTCATAGTGTGGCCTCATGGACTCCAGGCACTCCAACAGTTCCACGACCATCTGAACAGTATATATCCAAACATTCAACTTAATACAGAGATAAAAAAGAACAGTTTCCTCCCATTCCTGGACATTCTAATATGATGGAAACTGGATGGTAACCTTGGACATGGTGTCTATCGGAGACCCACTCACACAGACTTGTACCTCATCAATAACAGCCAAAATCATACCTCCCAATGTAGAGCTGTTCTTTCTACTTTGATTAACCGTGCAAAAACTATTTCAGACCTGGAGTATCTCCCCGAGGAAATAAAATGACTACGCCCAGCTTTCCTACAGAACGGCTACAAGGTGAAGGAAAGCAGTCAGGCCCTTAAAAGGGCCAATGGAAAAACCAGAAAACCTAACAACGAGGAGGAACTTGTGGCTACCAGCTGTCTTCCCTATATTTCCACAGTTTCTGGAAGGATTGCCAGGATCCTGAAGAAATACAGATTTATACCATCTACAATCCCATAAGGAAGCTCAAATAACAGTCTATGTGAGTCAAAGATGGCCATCTGTACCTACTTCCAAGCACCTTAGAACTGTGCCCTCTCGTACTAGCCATTTCAGCCCTGGGAGAAAGCCTCTGACTCTTCCCACGATCAATTATTACCAATCTATACAGATTGTAGTCTTCCAGTTAGGAAGTCGAGGATCCAATTGCAGTGGGAGGTACTAAGGCCTAGGTTCTGTAGCTTATCAGTCAGAACTGTGAGAATGATGGTGTTAAACTCTGAGCTATAACCACCAAACAGCATCCTGAGATAGGAGTTTGTATTGTTCAGGTCATCTAACACTGTGTGAAGAGCCATTGAGATTGTGTCTGCCATAGACCTATTGTGGCGATAGGCAAATTGCAATGGGTCCAGATCCTTGCTGAGGCAGGAGTTAATTCTTGCCATGACCAGCCTCTCAAAACATTTCATCACTGTAGACGTAAGTGCTACTGGACAATAGTCATCAAGGCAGCTCACACTACTCTTCTTGGACACTGGCATAACTGTTGCCCTTTTGAAGCAGGTGGGAACTTCTGACCATAGCAGTGAGAGGTCAAAAATGTGTAACACCTGAAGCGCCCAGCAGGCGGCGCTGACTCCTCCAAGAGTAATAATGTCATCTGTCTGGATGGAGATCCTCATCCCTCATCACTGGGAGGGATCTCAGTTGGATTATGAGACACACCTGAGACTGACTCAGAGGTGGTTAAGGCTGGTGGCTGAGTTTACCAGTAGCTCAGTATTGATACTCATTCTGCTTGGAAGAATCAACAGCTAGAGTTAACCTTCTCTGTGGAATTACTTACCTGTGTTGGTACTGAGAAAACACTGATGTGGGATCTAGCCTTTGGAAAGATCCCCTTTGCTTTGTGGATTGATTTGCCCAATTTTCTCCTAAAGCCTTGGATCTTTTGAGACAGCTTATCTGAAGCCTTTTTGTTACATTCTCTGTGAACTCTTTGCCTGTGTATTATAGTTTGAATCTGAACAAGTGAATGTGGCAAGACAATTGTAATGAGCGCTTCTGACTGTTGAGGTAAAGTGTGAAGTCATTTAACCAATACTGTCATTGTCTCTGCAATTGTGCTCAGACCTATCTGCATCATTACAAAATGTCCTTGAACACTCCTGCCAGTTGGTTGGCACAAGTTTTTAGAGTCTTACCAGGTTCTGCCACCTTGTAAGGGTTCACCCTCCTAAAAGACTGCCTGATATTGGCCTCCAAGACAGAGATTCCTGGTCCATTTGGTGCAGCAGCGATCTTCAGAGCTGTAGATATATTCTCCATTTCAAAGTGGGCATAGAAGGCCTTGAATTCATCTGGTAGTGAAATATCACTGCCATTCATGCAACTGGGTTTTGTTATGCTGGAAGTAATGTCCTGCAAACCCTGCCAGAGCTGACGTATATCAGATGTCACCTCTAACCTCGCTTGGAATTATTCCTTAGCTCTTGAAATAGCCTTCTGCAAGTCATACCTGATTTTCTTGTACAGACCTGGGTCACCAGATCTGTATGCCACAGACCTAGCCTTCAGCAGGCAGTGTACACCCTGGTTCATCCACAGCTCTTGGTTTGGGAATGTACAGTAAGTTTTCGTAGGCACACGCTCATCCACCTAGGTTTTAATGAGTTGGTAATAACTGTGGCATACTCATCCAGATTCGAAGATGAATCGCTGAATACAGTCCAGTCTACCAATTCAAAGCAGTCCTGTAAGTGCTCCTGTGCTTCCCTAGTCCATACCTTTCTTGGTCCTCACTACTGGCGCTGCAGACTTCAATCTCTGCCTATACTCAGAGAGTAGAAGTTCAGCCAAGTAATCAGATTTTCCAAAGTGATGGTGTGGAATAGCACAGTTAGTACTCTTGATGGTGGTGTAACAGTGGTCCAGTGTGATGTTTCCTCTGTTACTACAAGTGATTTATTGATGGTAATTATTTAGTGACTTTGTCAGGCTGGCCTGGTTAAAATTCCCCAAAATGATGAGGAAGGCATCAGGATGTGCTGTTTCGTGCATGTTGATCCCATTGCTCAGATTATCTAGAGCCTGTTTGACATTGGCCTGAGGTGGAATGTACACCGCTACCAAAATAATCACTGAGATCTCTTGTGGCAGGTAAAATGGCCGACACTTCACTGTGAGATATTCCAGGTCTGGTGAGCAGAACTGGGACATCACTGACACAGTTGTGCACCAAGAGGAATTGATCATGAGATGGACACCTCCACCTCTGCTTTGAGAGGCTCGACAGTCCTATCCTGGCGGTGTATAGTAAACCCATCAATCTGAATTGCTGCTTCTGGTATGGAAGGGGTTGACAAGGATTCCGTGAAGCAGAGGTCGCACTCTGTCCTAACGTCCCTCTGATACAGCACCCCACCTCTGATATCATCAATTTTATTTACCAGAGACTGCACGTTTGCCAGCAATATAGTCGGTACTAGGAGTCGAACCCTTCATTTTTTTTTAACACACTTGTAGCCCGGACCAGCAATCACGTTTCCTTTGAGGAGTCTGAGGAGAAATACGGCCACAGTAGACATTGCTTCTGCCGGTTTTAAGCAGCGATAGATTGTTCAATCACATTAAAACGTCTTTATTAACTACACAGACTTCTCTGCAGTTTCTGGTGGTCATGGGCTAAGCAGTTGCCGTACCATCAGCCTACGTGTGCTATATAATCAGGTGGAGAAATGGAAATATTTGAATAGTTATATGAGGCTATATTCATAAAATCCTTCACTGGGTGTTAAACAACCTTGAAGCCAAGGTGAAAGGTGCTCAATTTCTTAACAGAATTGAGTAGAACATAAAAAGTCCATATCCCTTATTTTGGCAATGCAGAAAAACCTGTACTTCAGTCTACTTAGCATCTTTAATAATAATAGGCATCCGTTAGTCTCATGAGACCATGGATTTGTGCCTTGGAAGGTTTCCAGGGCGCAGACCTGGGCAAGGTTGTATGGAAGACCGGCAGTTGCCCATGCTGCAAGTCTCCCCTCCCCACGCCACCGATGTTGTCCAAGGGAAGGGCACTAGGACCCAAGAGCACTGTGTGGTTAAGTGCCTTGCTCAAGGACACAACACACTGCCTCAACTGAGGCTCAAACTAGCGACCTTTAGATCACTAGACCAATGCCTTAACCACTTGGCCACACACCAACACTTATACCTTTATACCTTTATAGCACCTTTATACAGCTAAATATCTCAAGGTGATTTGATAGACTGTTAGTAACAACAATCAGTCCCAACCCATAAACGGAGATATTAGGGGTGATGGCCAAAGCTCAGAAAAAGAGCTAGGCTTTAAGAAATAGATTAAAGGAAGAAGGAGATTTCATTGAAAGTTGATCTTGAGAAGCTGCAAGCTTTATGGGAAGCATTCCAAGGAAGAGCAAAGCAATTAAATACAGGGATGATAAAGGGGCCAGATCAGAGGAGTATAGAAGTCACTTTAGGAGGAGAGCACTGCGATAGGGAGGAAGTAAGCTATGAAGGTGTTGTAAACAAATATGGTGATTTAAAAATGGATGCTTGCTCGAGTGGGAGCCAGTGCAATGATGACAGGCAAAAGGGGAGAGTGTAGTCAATGTGATGTAGGAAATAAGCAGTAGAGTTTTAGATAACTTTGAGAGTTGTGAGATAGGACAGTTCAGAGAAAATGAGGATAGTTATTTCAGGAGGCAGCACGTTTGTGCAACAGATTCAGCGACTGCTGAGCTGAGGCAGGTACTCAGACAATGTCTCAGTGACGGCATGGAGATGTGGTCAAAGGCTTATCTTCAGCTTATAGATGAGGCTGTGAGAAATAAGTTTTTCAGAAAGAATGGGAGCTTGGGTTCAGGAAGGAAGTTCATGATGGGATCGGAAGGCAGCAGCTTCCTGCTCATCCAGGACAAGGTGCTGAACAATGGCAGAGAGAGGAAAATTAAGGGAGGAGGTGTTGACATGGATCTGGGAACCTTCATGTAGACATCATGCTTTCAGATGACATTTGGTATGATAATAGGTGAATGTGAAATCGAAGGGAGCCAAGGAGATGCATTGAGAGGGACACCAGATGGGATCATATAACTGGAGAAAGACAAGGCATTGCAGGCAATTTTCCAACCATGACTAGATAGAAATAAATCAAAACATGGTGGTCAACAAAACCAATGGTTGCAAAGGATAAAAGAAGATACCATAGGATTGTGGATATGTAACAACCCAAGATGCAATTCTGCACAATTCCCTGGATTAAATTCCATTTGCTACTTTCTGCCCAACTTACCAGGCAATCTTCCTGCAGTTAAAGATTTCCTCCTCACTGCAATCTCAAGGCTAGATTTTGACTCATCTGCTAAGTTTTTTATTGTACCCCTAAACTTGGGACTCAAACAACGCTATGCACAAAAAAGGCAAGGGACAGCATACTGAGATCTACAACTCTGAAGCATAGTCAGTCCTCTCAGTCACCAACAAAGTGAAGCAAGCTACCATCAATAGTCCTACCATCAGGCAGCAATTATGCACCAATAACCTGCCTGAAATGTCCAGTTACAACAGGACTATTTATCTCTAGACATCCTCACAGCCTTGGTTCAACGTGGACCAAATTCCAGAGGTGAGCTGAGCTGAGAGTAACCACTCTGGTCATTAAGGCAACATATGACCCACTGTGGCTTCAAGGTATGCTGGTAAAACTGAAGCCAATCAGAATTAAAGGAATAACACCTTAGTGGCTGGAGTTACATCTCACGTAAAGGAAGATGTTAGATCTCTCTCAACATTTATATTCTCTTTCCATTTAGCTTACAATCCACCTCTTGATTCTTCTTACCTAAATATATGATACATTAAACACCATTGCTGGGTTTATCTTCTATCATTCAATCTCCCTGCGTATATCCCTCTAACATTATTTTTTCTAGCTTCTGGTAGCCACACTGCTCTGCCCCACCCCTTTTGCTTTCCCTTATTTCTCTGACTCCTTCTCCCTTTTGCTTTTCTCTCCCAGCCCTCACACCTGCCCATCACCCACACTTTCCTCCCTTTTGTTCCCCATCTCCTTCCCTTTATCCCATGGTATGCTGTCTTCTCTTGTCAAATTCCATCTTTGCCTCTTTTACCTTTCACCTATCAACTTCTCCTGTCTTCCCATCCCCCCACCTACCTTCCCTCCCCCGTCACCTGGAGTCACCTATCATCTGCCAGCTTGTAATGCTCCCTCTTGTCTACTCTTTCATTCCCTGTCTGCCCTCTTTCTTTTCAGTCCGGAAATGTAAGGCAGCTGCTGTTTCTTGAGATGAATCATCCCAACAACAGGACATCACAGCAGGCAACCCTCAGTTCTGAGTCCCAGTGCCAACCATCTTCAGCTGCTTCCTCAGAAGTGAGGCTCTTTGCTGAAAGCCTCACAGCAACAATTCCTTCCACAACTCCTCAAAAAGTAAAGCAATCCCTTTCGCATTCCACAAGACCTTGACAGTTCAAACATGGACTGATAATTAATAAGTTCAAAGTAAATTTATTATCAATGTACATATATGTCACCGTATACATCCCTGACATTTATTTTCTTTCAAGCATACTCAATAAATCATTAATAGAATGGTAATCATAATGGAATCAATGAAAGACCACATCAGCGTGAGTGCTCAACCAGTGTGCAAAAAACAACAGTGTAAATACAAAAAGAAATAAATAATAATTAATAATAATTAAAAGAAAGTAATAATAATAAATAAATAAGTAATAAGTATTGAGAACATGAGATGAAGAGTCCTTGAAAGTGAGACCATAGGTTGTGGGAACATTACAGTGATGGGACGGGTGAAGTTGAGTGAAGTTATCCCCTTTGGCTCAAGAGCCTGATGGATGAAAGGTAACAACTGTTCCTGAAACTGGTGGTGCAAGTCCTGAGGCTCCTGTACCTTCTTCCTGATGGTAGCAGCAAGGAAAAAAGCATGTTTTCGGTGATGGGTGTCCCTGATGATGGATGCTGCTTTCCTGCAACAACACTTTGCGTAGATGTGCTCAATGGTGGAGAGGGCTTTACCTGTGATAGACTGGCCCATATCCACTACTTTTTGTAGGATTTTCCGTTCAAGGGCATTGGTGCTTCCATACCAGGCTGTGGTGCAGCCGGTTAATATACTCTCCACCACATATCTATAGAAGTTTGTCTAGGTTTTCAATGTTATGCCAAATCTTTGCAAACTTCCTCCCCAGTTTAAGCTTTCTGGCAGAGGCTAGCAGGTTTTTATCCAGGATCTCTGTAGTTAGCAGCATTCATCTTCCCATCAATCCTGACCAGGTTTCCAGTCTCTGCTGCTGAAAAGCATCCCCACAGCATTTACAGTAGAGATGGTGTTAGCTGGCTGATGCACAGTATCAGATTTACACCACACGTACTGCTTAGTGTGGAGGCCAAAATGTTCCACTTTAGTCTCATCTGACCACAAGACTTTCTTCCACATCTTTACAGTATCTTCTAAGTGATGTTTTGCAAAGTTTTTACAGGTAAGGACATGCTTTCTTTTTAGAGGTGTGTGTGACCCACAAATCTGCTCTGCCAAACCATCATGGCTGGTTTATTATCCCTTTCAACCCCATCCCTCTGATTTCTCCCCATAATCTTTGAAACCCTGACTAATCAGGAACCTATCAGACCCCACTTTGAATATACCAAATGATTTGGCCTCCACAGCCATCTGTGGCAATGAAATCCACAGATTCACCACCCTCTGGCTCAAAAAAATTCTTCTCATCTCTGTTCTAAAGGGACATCCTTCTATTCTGAGGCTAAGGCCTCTAGTCCTAGGAAACCACAGGAAACATCCTCTCTTTGCCCACTCAACCTATCAATACTTGATAGGCTTCACGGAGACCCCCTTATTCTTTTAAACACCAGAAACTCCAGGCCCAGAGCCTTTAAGCACACCTCATACATTAACCCTTTCATTCCTGGAATCAGTCTCATGAACCGCCTCTGGGCTCTCTCCAATGCCCGCACATCCATTCTTAGATAAGGGGTCCAGAACTCCCTACTTCCTCAACACTACCTGCCCCTCCACTTATCTTCTTATCATCTGCAAAACTTGGCCACAGAGCTATCAATTCTGCCATCTAAATCATTGACAAATAACATGAAAAGAAGCGGTCCCAACACCATCTACTGCAGGATCTTGTTTTGCAGCCTCATGTGCAGTGCCTTGTCAAAGGCCTTCTGAAAATCCAAGTAAACAACATCCACTGACTCTCCTTTGTCTATCTTGCCTGTTATTTCCTCACAGAATTCCAACAGATTTGTCAGGCAAGATTTCCCATTACGGAAACCATGCTGACTTTGGCCTATTTTATCATGTGCCTCCAAATACCCTTTAATAAAGGGCTCCAACATCTTCCCAACCACTGAAGTCAGACTAATTTCCTTTCTCTGCTTCCCTTCCTTCTTAAGGAGTGGAGTGACATTTGCAATTTCCAGTCCTCCAGAACTACTCCAGAAGCTAGTGATTCTTTTAAAATCATGACTAATGCCTCCGCAATCTCTTCAGCTACCTCTTTCAGAACTTTGGCGTGTAGACCACCTGGTCCAGAGAATTTATCTACCTTCAGACCTTTCAGCTTCCCAAGCACCTTCTCCTTAGTAATAACAACTACACTCACTTCTGTTCCCTGACACACTCAAATTTCTGGCATACTGCTAGTGTCTTCCACAATGAAGACTGATGCAAAATACTTAGTAAGTTCATCCGCCCTTACCTTGACCCCATTACTACCTCTCCAGCATTGTTATCCATCAGTCTGATATCCACTCTTGCCTCTGTTTTATTCTTTATCTGTTATGGTTTGTAACTTCAAAACATTAAACTAATCCAAAGGAAGACACAGGAGTCCGAGAATGCAGGTCTAACTTCATGGTTACTTTAAGCGAGGTGTACATGTATCACATGGTAATGTGATAATGTATGCAATTCATGTATTTTTATATATAACTTGTAATGAATTATTTAATTGTACAAGAACACTTATTCAAACAATATATATACAAGATTACTCAAATATTCAATACACAACAGTATCCTCCTTACAGTGACTTGATGGGCCAAGTGGCCTAATTCTGCCCCTATGCTTATGGTCATTTTGAATTATGCTGATGTCATGAAAGGTAATAAGGAAACCTAGGCTCTTTCTTTCGTGATTCACGTGTCAACACCAGCCCAAGAAATGGGGCCAGGACCTATCCACTGAGTTACATTGTTCATTAACACACAATGATATTGGCCAGGCTGGGTGTATACCAACCAATACACGGTGCCACTCCTGTGGTGCTGACATCTTACTTCGAGTCTGTTCTCCAGCAACAAGCCCTGAGACTGAGCAGATCAGCCTAGTGCTGTCCACGCCCATGCAAAGGAGCTTATTGTCAATAAACAAGGGATAATAACCCTGGAAGCAGGGGACCCCAGCTACAACATTTGATTTGTATTCCCCATGCAAAGAGGCAAAGAGTTCAAAACAGCCCCCTTGTAAGTGCAGACCACACCTGGAGGCTTTACCTGTCACCATTCTAATGTTATTTCCTCAGGTGTTTCCCAGCAGGGAGATTCACCTGAGGCAAATATGAACTGCAGTTCAGCCATGTGACCATGGTCAGAAGATCTCAGGATGCTCAAACATAGACTCAACATGTCGAGCAGGTGAGTCATCTCTGAAAGGTCAGCTGTCGGGGTATGTGGTTGGGACTGGAGAATACCCAACTGTGTCTCTCTCCCCGAGTGGCAATCACATGTCAGATTAAGCCTGTTCTGGAAGAGCACCTCCCATGAATTTCTCATAGTTTCACCAAGTGCAGCAGAATGGGAATTAGGGTGAGCAGCACATACATCTGGTGCTCTACAAGATCTGTTATGCTCATAGCAGCCAGGCGAACAGGGACCGAGGTGATAGAGAACTAAAGAACAACCAAACTCAGCTCTGAGTTATCCCAGCCTGTGCACAGTCAATACTCAGAACGGTAAATGCACTTTATGTAGATCATAGCCGATGGCCAGTATGGGCACAGTGGGCTGATGGACCTACTTCGATGCTGTATGACTCAGTGACAGAGAGAGCTGCCCCAATCCTGCCCCAAGAAATCCCAATAGCCAGTTCAGGCTAGTGGGTGTGACTGGGCACTCCTTGCCCTCAGTTTTGGCAGACTTATTTTTCAGATTAGCAGCTGAGCGGACAGCCTCTCAGCTCATGTTCAACAAAAGAGTCAAAGGATCGACACAGAGAATGGGGTGGTAAGCATAGCCAGATCACTGTCCCGGGGATGGAAGGAAATTGCTTCACTGAGAGGGGACTCATTTGATGTGGCTCCCAGCACTGGAGTCCACTGGCTAGGATCCATTCTGGAAGGATGCCAGGCCTCACAAGCACAGCTGGCTGACACTCTGCCTGTCCAGATCCTCCCGCATAAGCTAGGACAAAAAAATGTGACTTTGTGTAATTCATAGAATGTCCCTAAATTTTCCTAAAGTGTTAGATTTCATTGAAATAGTATTGTAGCAGGGAGAATGTGCCACTGTGCCATCAAATTTCTAGAGAACATTTTCCTTTGCTGAATCCTACTGTGTCCTCATTTGTGATAAGTATGTGCATAATTTGCAAACAAATGTCCTTATCCATGTTGATTTTATAAGCTTTGATCCTCTCTTTAAAAAAATCAATCCAACACTTGAGCTTAGTTTAATCCTTAATAGAAATCCATCCTCCTTGGTAAAATCTTCTTACCTGAAAATGGAAGTAATGTAATCGCACCCCTTCAGTACCAATTCTCCAGCCAAATACCTTCAGTGCTGACCTGCTGGAAATACCCAGAATTAGTCTCATTCTTCACCTTTATATATAACTGGGGTTTGTCCTGACTGGTTAATTTCAAATTCAACTTTGCATTGAAAAATAATGCTATTCAATGCAAAACAAGAATTTGAACATTAGCATATTATTAATCATTTTAGTTAGCAAGTATCTCCTTATCAAGCCATTGTAGTACATTATAAACAGTACCTGTTATGAAAATGAAGTTTATTCCACACATTTGTTCCTGAATCATGCTTGGAATGGCTGTTAGCCTCCTCAGGGGTGAAGGTTAATGGAACTTAATTTAATTCAATTGCTCTACTTGCAACCAGAACGTGCGGAACTGGGAAGTTGAAACATCCAAGTCCACCCATCAATCTCATAATGATGATATTTGCATTTTGAAGGATGTGAATATATTTGCAATAAGTTGGTCCTTTTTCTTGGCCCAAGGACATTCCAGTATATTAAACAACTTTCAACCACGAGGTCTGGTAATGTGATGCATCAAAGTTCCTGTTAAACTCAGTGCTGCTTGTGTGCACTGGGGAGGGGGAACACGCACAGTTAAAGGGTTAGAATCACTGCAGGGAAATTGTGCCGCAGCCTGGAGCAAGTTCTGGATTTCAAAATGGTATATTCTTCACAATATCCACTTAAGAATATTGGTTGCTGAATTTTAACAGTGGGTTGAACACGAGAGGTGAATGGCCAGGGCCATACATCACAGACCTAAACCCCCAGCCCCAAACACAGCTGAAGCCTAACCAAACCTGGTGAATGAGGCCCAGAGGAAGCCCCATTAGCTTGCCTGCTAACAGACACTCACTGTGGAACTTTCTTGTGTGCTCTGCTCAATCTACTCTAATTGCCTATTCTCACTCACATGCACTTCCCACCCAGACACTGTTAAATTCTGTTCATTCATGTGGACATTATCCATCGTAAAATCCAAGCCTTTTGACACAAACATGGCATGAACCAGCTTCAGAACCTTCCACAGACACTGCAGCTCTCTCAGTTCCCCTTTTACACACACTCTCGAAACTCCATCCAATTCCCTTCCCATTTCTATGTGCTAAACCCCATCCATCCATCTTAGTTCACAGTACTAGCCAGAACATCCTGTTCCTATTGGCTGGCAAGTACATTCAGCAAGTACCCAGCAGATTCTTTGCTCTAAAAAATGACACAGCAGCTTTTAAGTGTTAGCTGCTTTAAAATCTTAAACCTTGGAATAACCAACGTTAGTTTCTGATTCAGAATTAAGACAGGGTAGATAATTTCTAGCATCTGGCTTTGCCCAGCTAGGAGCATGCGTTAGGGAGTTACATTCCTCCCACTTCTCTAGAATTACCTTGTAAGCCACTTCCCACCACATGCTTTCGGCAAAACCACAGCTTCCCACAGCTTCCTTTCCATCTCATACTTGAATGTTCCAGCCACCTGCAGAGCACAGCTACATCATGGCCTGGGGCAGATGTATTTAATGATGAATCTCTCTAAATATGATAAGACTATTTAACTGTGAGGAAAACAATTGTTCAGTTCCTTTCTTTCACACTGGCCAATTTAAATAATTCACTGATCATTTCAGGACTGCATCAGCTATTGAAGATCGACAATCACTGGAAGGACAATTCAATTTCAAAGGCAAAATCAAACCTTTCCTCTCTGTAGTGGTTTTGTCAGCCTTCATCTGGTTCCTTAAGATTCACATCAATTTACATCGGTTACCCAATTTACATCGGTGGTGCACAAGTGGAACAGGTCAAGAGCTTTAAGTTCCTCGGGGTCAATATCACAAATGACCTGACTTGGTCCAACTGAGCAGAGTCCACTGCCAAGAAGGCCCACCAGCGCCTTTACTTCCTGAGAAAGCTAAAGAAATTTGACCTGTTCCCTAAAAACCTCACTAATTTTTATAGATGCACCGTAGAAAGCATTCTTCGAGGGTGCATCACAACCTGGTACGGAAGTTGTCCTGTCGAAGACCGGGAGAAGCTGCAGAAGATCGTGAACACAGCCCAGCACATCACACAAACCAATCTTCCATCCTTTGACTCACTTTACACCACACGCTGTCGGAGCAGTGCTGCCAGGATAATCAAGGACACGACCCACCCAGCCAACACACTTTTCGTCCCTCTTCCCTCCGGGAGAAGACTCAGGAGCCTGAAGACACATATGGGCAGATTTGGGAACAGCTTCTTTCCAACCGCGGTAAGACTGCTGAACGGATCCTGACCCGGATCTGGGCCGTACCCTCCAAATATCCGGACCTGCATCTTGATTTTTTTTTGCTCTACCTTACTTTCCCTTTTCTATTTTCTATTTATGATTTATAATTTAAATTTTTAATATTTACTCTCGATTTGTAATCCAGGGAGCGGGAAGCGCAGAATCAAGTATCGCTGTGATGATTGTACATTCTAGTATCAATTGTTTGGCAACAATAAACTAAAGTAAAGTAAAGTTGTTACAGCCGAGGTTGGTAATAGGGGCAAGCTCCCACTACCTATTAAGTGCTCCCAATGGTGTGTATCTCAAATATCCTCTGACAGCCAAGTCCAGTTCCCAAACTTAATATGTGTGGCTTAGCTACTAAGTGCGACGGAACCGTTTCTACTGACAGGAAATAGGGAAAAGGTGGGTTACTGGCTCCTTAAAACCAGTCACTATTACAAGAGAGTGTTCAGGATTTCAGCCCAGCAACAGTGAAGGGCTAGCAATATATTTCCAAGTCAGGATGGATGTCCAGTGGGAGGAACTTACATGCTGTGGTGTCGCCATGTCCTGACTGCTTTTATCTTTCGGGATCTGTGCATTTACAGCTATGGGAGATGCCACAAATAGGCCAGGTGAGCTGCTACTGTCATTTTGTTGATGGTAAATGTTGTAGCCATTGTGTGCTAGTTGGGAAGGGAATGAACCCTTAGGATTGTGGTTGGGGAGGTGGGGAGTTAACCTGTTGAGCAACTTCTTAAATGTTATTGGAGCTGCATCCACCCAGACAACTGGAGAGTTTTCCATTACACTCATGACTTGCATCATGTATGTGGTGGAAAGGGCTTGGGTGTTACTTGACCTCTGACCTGCTCTTGTTGCCACAGTATCGATGGTAGACACCACAGGCTTGGGAAGTGCCCTCAGAGTAGCCTGGGCAAATAGGTTGAGTCACCCCCATGACTAAGGGTCTGCAGTTACGTAAAGATCAGATGAGGTAAGAGAAAAGATTACCCTCCCAGAATCAGAATCAGGTTTATTATCACCCACGTATACGCTGTGAAATGTGTTCTTTTGCAACAGTGGTAAAATGTAAAGACATAAAAATAACTATAAATTACAAAATAAGTAAATTGTGCAAAAAAGGAATAATGAAGTAGTGCTCATGGATTCATGAACAGTTCAGAAATCTCTTGATGGAGGGGAAGTAACTGTTCCTAAATCATAGACAGCAAGTTTTCAGCCTCTTGTATCTCCTCCCCTATGGTATCAATGAGAAGAGGGAATGTCCAGGATGGTGAGGGTCCTTAATGAGTCACAGACTCTTGAAGGCATCCTCGATGGTGGGAGGGTTGTGCTTGTGAGGTAACTGTCTGAATCTACAACCCTTTGCAGCCTCTTGCAATCCTGTATATCAGAGACTCCATACCAGATGGCGATGCAACGAGTCAAAATTTCTCCATCAAACATCTATAGAAATTTGGTGACATGCCAAATCCCCTCGGTCCCTTAATGAAGTAGAACCACAGGCATGTCTTCTTCATGTTTGCATCAATGTTTTGGGCCAGGATAGATCCTCTGAGTTTCAAGGATTTTTATGACAGACCAATGGTTCATACTCTCTGCTGCAACCAATTTATTTAATTAGAAGTGCAATGTGTATACTTTGTTGAAATCTAAATATGTATATTTAGATATCAAAAAATATATGCACAGATTTCAATGTAGTTTACTCCCTCAACTAATAATTTGCACACTTGCTTCAATATGAAGGACACAGGCCGCACACTCATGTCATATGTACCAAAGTGAAAAACTTTGCTTTGCAAGCCATCCATACAGATCATTTCATCACCACAGTGCACTGAGGTGGTACAAGGGAGAACAGTAACAGATTACAGTATGCAGTGTAATAGCTACAGAGAAAGTGTAGTGCAGGCAAACAATGAAGTGCAAGGCCACAACTGAATAGATTATGAGGTCAAAAATCCATCTTTATCGTACATAAGGCCCATTCAATAATCATATAACAGTGAAGTAGAATTTATTCTTGAGCCTAGTGGTACATGCTTTCAGACTTTTGTAACTTCTGCCTGATGGGAGGGGCCAGAAGTGAGAATCTCCTGATTTAGTGTGATCTTTGATTATGCTGGCTGCTCTATTGAGGCAGTAAGGAACGTAGACAGATACCATACAGGGGAGGCTGGTTTACACGGTGTGCTGAGCTGCATCAGAACTTGTTGCAGCTTTTTACAGCCTCACACAGAGAAGTTGCCATCCTGAGCCATGATACATCTGGATAGCACTCTTGGAATTAGGTTATTTCGCCGAAGACCGTGGGAATAATTGCTTTGTACTTGAGCGAGAAAAAAATGATTGACTGTGTTGCACAAGAATCTGTACCGATGCATCGACTATTCATTAAAGGCTCAGTTATCCATCACATGCCTGAATTGACAGGTGCCAGCTAATCAAAACGTTGGTTAGTCTTTTGGAGTGCCAATTATTGTAACATAGCAGATCATGAAGTGTTGGATTACTGAGCTTAATCTGCAATTAATGTCTTACGTAATAAAAGAGTGAGTCAAAAATTCAAAGTACATTAATTCTCGAAGTATGTAAGCAGTACCCAACCCTGAGATTTGTCCTCCCACAGGCAGCCATGAAACAAAGAATCCCCAAGGAACCCGTTCGAAAACCATCAAGCACACAACACGCAAAAAAAGAATATGTCACATCACATGAACATTTGCTGAAAGATTAGTGAGATAGTAATTAGTGCAGACAAGAGAAGTAAATTATGAAGACTCATTGATGGATTGAATGAGTAGGAAGATATATAGGACATGAATTCAAAATCCAGTGAATGTGAGGCAGTCTATTTTGGAACAAAGGAAGAAAGGGTGGATGCTTTCCTGGTGTCATGGATTACCTGACTGGCAGACCACAGTACGTGTGCTTGCAACACTGTGTGTCCGACAGAGTGATCAGCAGCACTGGGGCTCCACAGGGGACTGTCTTGTCTCCCTTTCTCTTCACCATTTACACATCGGACTTCAACTACTGCACAGAGTCTTGTCATCTTCAGTTTTCGGATGACTCTGCCGTAGTTGGATGCATCAGCAAGGGAGGTGAGGCTGAGTACAGGGCTACGGTAGGAAACTTTGTCACATGGTGTGAGCAGAATTATCTGCAGCTTAATGTGAAAAAGACTAAGAAGCTGGTGGTAGACCTGAGGAGAGCTAAGGTACCAGTGACTCCTGTTTCCATCCAGGGGGGCAGTGTGGACATGGTGGAGGATTACAAATACCTGGGGATACGAATTGACAATAAACTGGACTGGTCAAAGAACACTGAGGCTGTCTACAAGAAGGGTCAGAGCCGTCTCTATTTCCTGAGGAGACTGAGGTCCTTTAACATCTGCTGGATGATGCTGAGGATATTCTACGAGTCTGTGGTGGCCAGTGCTATCATGTTTGCTGTTGTGTGCTGGGGCAGCAGGCTGAGGGTAGCAGACACCAACAGAATCAACAAACTCATTCATAAGGCCAGTGATGTTGTGGGGATGGAACTGGACTCTCTCACGGTGGTGTCTGAAAAGAGGATGCTGTCTAAGTTGCATGCCATCTTGGACAATGTCTCCCATCCACTACATAATGTACTGGTTGGGCACAGGAGTACATTCAGCCAGAGACTCATTCCACCGAGATGCAACACTGAGCGTCATAGGAAGTCATTCCTGCCTGTGACCATCAAACTTTACAACTCCTCCCTTGGAGGGTCAGACACCCTGAGCCAATAGGCTGGTCCTGGACTTATTTCCCGGCATAATTTACATATTACTATTTAATTATTTATGGTTTTATTACTATTTAATTACTTATGGTGCAACTGTAACGAAAACCTATTTCCCTCAGGATCAATAAAGTATGACTATGACTATGACTATAAATGTTTGTTTTGGTGGAAATCTAAGAATATCAGGAATATTGGGTGTCCAGGAAGATTTAGGGATTATAGCATACAGCTTCTGTAAACTAGGGAGCTGGACTGTACAGGTGTGATTGGTTTCTCTTCACTCTGCCAAGCCCCAATCGGACCCACAGCTGGAATGTTGTTTACAGATGTATACCACCACCTCATAGTGCAGTGGACTTGCAGTGAATGCAGAGGGAATTAACCAGAATGTTATGAGGGTTATATTACTAGGAGAAATTTAATGAACTATGGTGTTGTTCCAAAGAAAATAAAAGATGAAAGGATGAGCTGAATGTAGATTTTGAAGGAAATTCACAGCCTAGATAGAAGTGGTGAAAGTCTAGGAAGAGGCAAGGTTGTCTCAACTTTGGATCAATGATTAGATTAAATTATGAGAACACTCAGTCCTCTTTTATTGTCATTTAGAAATGCATACATGCATTAAGATAAGATACAATTTTTCTCCAGAGTGATATCACAGAAAACAGGACAAATCAAAGACTAACACTGACAGAACCACATAATTATAACATATAGTTACAGCAGTGCAAAGCAATACCATAATTTGATGAAGAACAAACCATGGGCACAGTAAATAAAATCTCAAGTCCCCGAGTCGATTGACTCCCGAGTCCCCGATAGCGGCGGCAAAAGGGAGAAACTCCCTGCTATAAACCTCCAGGCACCGTCAACTTGCCAAAACCTTGGAAGCAGCCGACCACAGCCGACACTGAGTCCATCTGTCCGAAAACTTCGAGCTTCCAACCAGCCTCTCTGATACAGCCTTCCGAGCGCCTTTGACCTCACCCCGGCGGCTGAAACACGCAAAGCCGAGGATTTCGGGGCATTCTGCTCCAGAGATTCTGGTTACCACACAGTAGCAGCGGTAGTGAAACGGGCGTTTCAGAAGTTTTCCAGATGTTCCTCCACACTCTCACGTCTGTCTCCATCAAATCAGGATTGTGCATGGTCCCCTACTTGACAGATAACAAACATCATCACTGGAGTGGCCGCACGCGCTGCCGTTGCGCCGCCATCTTCTCCTCCATCTCCTCCAATGATGGTGTAAGCTGGGGAGCTCTGTACTAGAAAGTGCTGCAGACGCTAATTCAATGGTTCATTCCAGATCTGAGAGCAGCAGATATTTGTCAGACGATGACAGACATGGTAGGATGGTGCAGGAAGATCAATGATGATCTTTTTGAAAGCTGACATGCTCTCCAGGAGCAGATTAAAGTAATGCAGCAGGTGATGTGGCTGCTTCACAGCTCCAGTGACCCAGATACATTCTGTGTGAATTTCAGATGTTCTGCCTGTGACCATCTGTGATTCCTCAGTGTGCTCCAGCTTCCTCCCACATCTCAAAGATTTACCAAGCGTTAGACAGCTACTGCAAATTGTTCCTAACGATGGCAGGCGGAATGAAGTTGGGGGAGCTGGCATACATGTGAAAAGGATAGGTTACAGGAAAATGTGAATGAATGGGTCTGATGGGATTTCTCTGAGAGGACAGAGAGACCTGATGGGCTGAATATATGTGCCAGGCAGGGTCAGGGATGTCTTGGATCACATCCACACCATTCTCAAGGGGAAGGGTGTGTAGCCAGAGGACTTTGTGCATATTGGCACCAATGACATAGGTAGGAAAAGTGTAGAGGCCCTGAAAAGAGATTTCAGGGAGCTAGGTAGAAAGCTGAAAAACAGGACCTTCAAGCAGTTACTTCTGGATTGCTGCCTGCGAGGTTAAGAATAGGATGATTTGGCAGGTGAATGCATGGCTAAGGAACTGGTGCAGGAGGCAGTGGTTCAGAATTATGAATCACTGGTATCTCTTCTGGGGAAGGTATGACCTGTACAAAAGGGACAGGTTACACCTGAACCCAAGGGGGACCAAAATCCTTGCTGGCAGGTTTGCTAGAGCTGTTTGGGAGAGTTAAAAATAATTTGGCAGGGGGATGGGAACCGGAGTGACAGTGCTGAGGGTGAGGTAATTGGTTTACAAACAGAGACAGTGTGCAGTGAGACTGCTAGCAAGGAGAGGTTGATGATAGGGCAAATGTGCAATGAACAGGATGAGCTGCGATGTTAAAAGTGGACAAAATCACAAAGGATGAATACGAGACTGAAGGTTTTATATTTGAATGTGCGCAATATACGGAATAATGTAGATAAAGCTGTAGCACAGTTACAGATTGGCATGTATGATATTGTTGGCATCACTAAATCACGGTTGTAAGCAAATTATAGCCGGGAGCTTGACGTCCAAGATTGTATTGAGAGGACAGGCAGGTAGGCAGAAGGGGTGGGATAGCTCTGTTGGTAAAAAATGAAATCAAATCATTAAAAAGAGCTGACATAGGATCAGGAGGTGTTGAATCATTGTGGGTAGAGCTAAGGAACTGAATGGGTAAAAAGACCCTGATGGGAGTTACATACAGTATAAACATGTGGCCTGCAAATTACAATGGGAGATAGGCAATGCACGCCAAATGGGCAATGCTCTGATAGTCATAGGGGTTTCAATATGTGGGTATATTGGGAAAATCAGGCTTGTGCTGGATCCCAAGAGGGGGAATTTCTAGAATGTCTATGAGGTGGCCTTTTATAGCAGCTTGTGGTTGAACCCATGAGGGGATCAACTATTCCAGATTAGATGTTGTGCAATGAACCAGAATTGATTAGAGAGCTTAAGGTAAAGGAACCCTTAGGGTAGAGTTCTTATGATAGAATTCACCCTGCAATTTGAGAAGGAGAAGCTAAAGACAGATGGATCAGTATTACAGTGGAATAAAGGGAATTGCAGAGGCATGATGGAAGAGTGGCTAAATTTGATTGGAAAAGAACACTAGCAAGGATGATGGCAGAGCAGCAATGGCTGGAATTTCTGGGAGCAATTTCGAAGGCACAGAATATATACATCCCAAAGAGGAAGAAGTATTCTAAAGGCAGGATAACACAACCGTGGCTAACAAGAGAAGTCAAATCCAACATAAAAGCCAAAAAAGAGGGAATATAATAGAGCAAAAATTAGTGGGATGTTAGAGGATTGGGAAGCTTTGAAAAACCAATATAAGGCAACTAAAAAAGTAATTAAGAATGAAAAGATGTAATACGAAGGTAAGCTAGCCAATAATATTAAAGAGGATACCAAAAGTTTCTTCAGATACATAAAGTGTAAAAGAGAGGTGAGAGAAGATATCGGACTGCTAGAAAATGTTGTTGGAGAGGCAGTAATCGAGGACAAGGAAATGGAGGACAAACTGAATCAGTATTTTGCAGCATTATTCATGGTGGAAGACACCAACAGTATGCTAAAGTTTGAAAGTGTCAGGAGGTAGAAGTTGCCATTACTAGGGAAAAGGTTGTTGGAAAACTGAAAGGTCTGAAGATAGATAAGTCAGCTGGACCAGATAGTGTACACCCCGGGGTCCTGAATGAGATTGGCTGAAGAGATTGTGGAGGCATTAGTAATGATCTTTCAAGAATCAATTGATGGCATGTATCTGGAGGAATGGAATATTGTAGATGTCACTGCACTCTTCAAGAAGGGAGAGAGGCAGAAGAAAGGAAATTATAGGAGAGTTAGTCTGATCTCAGTGATTAGGAAGATGTTGGAATCGATTGTCAAGGATGAAGTTTCAGGGTACTTGGAGACACATGATAAAATAGGCCATAGTCAGCATGGTTTCCTCAAGGGAAAACCTTGCCTGACAAATCTATTGGAATTCTTTGAAGAAATAGCAAGCAAGGTAGATAAAGGAGAACAGGTGGATGTTGTGTACTTGGATTTTCAGAAGGCTTTTGACAAATTGCCACACATCAGGCTTTTAATTGAATTGAATTGAATTGACTTTATTTCTTACATCCTTCACATACATGAGGAGTAAAAGTCTTTATGTTACATCAAGTCAAGTTTATTGTCATTTCGACCATAAACTGCTGGTACAGTACACAATAAAAATGAAACAACATTCCTCCAGGACCATGGTGCTACGTGAAACAACACAAAACTACACTAGACTATGTGACACTCATCAAAGTTGCTGGTGAACACAGCAGGCCAAGCAGCATCTCTAGGAAGAGGTGCAGTCGACGTTTCAGGCCGAGACCCTTCGTCAGGACTAACTGAAGGAAGAGTGAGTAAGAGATTTGAAAGTTGGAGGGGGAGGGGGAGATCCAAAATGATAGGAGAAGACAGGAGGGGGAGGGATGGAGCCAAGAGCTGGACAGTTGATTGGCAAAAGGGATACGAGAGGATCATGGGACAGGAGGTCCGGGAAGAAAGACAAGGGGGGGGGGAACCCAGAGGATGGGCAAGGGGTATATTCAGAGAGACAGAGAGACAGAGGGAGAAAAAGGAGAGTGAGAGAAAGCATGTGTGTATAAAAATAAGTAATAGATGGGGTACGAGGGGGAGGTGGGGCATTAGTGGAAGTTAGAGAAGTCAATGTTCATGCCATCAGGTTGGAGGCTACCCAGACGGAATATAAGGTGTTGTTCCTCCAACCTGAGTGTGGCTTCATCTTTACAGTAGAGGAGGCCGTGGATAGACATGTCAGAATGGGAATGGGATGTGGAATTAAAATGTGTGGCCACTGGGAGATCCTGCTTTCTCTGGCGGACAGAGCGTAGGTGTTCAGCAAAGCGGTCTCCCAGTCTGCGTCGGGTCTCGCCAATATATAGAAGGCCACCTCGGGAGCACCGGACGGAGTATATCACCCCAGCCGACTCACAGGTGAAGTGTCGTCTCACCTGGGAGGACTGTTTGGGGCCCTGAATGGTGGTAAGGGAGCAAGTGTAAGGGCACGTGTAGCACTTGTTCCGCTTACACGGAGACGGAGGAATTGCGAGAAGGGGATGGCGTTTTGACGGAGGAATTGCGAGACGGGGATGGCGTTTTCTGGACTATTCCTCTTCTCACCCTGTCTCTTGCAAAAACGCCATCCCCTTCTCGCAATTCCTCCATCTCCGCCGCATCTGCTCTCAGGATGAGGCTTTTCATTCTAGGATGAGGGAGATGTCCTCCTTTTTTAAAGAAAGGGGCTTCCCTTCCTCCACTATCAACTCTGCTCTTAAACGCATCTCCCCCATTTCACGTACATCTGCTCTCACTCCATCCTCCCGCCACCCCACTAGGAATAGGGTTCCCCTGGTCCTCACCTACCACCCCACCAGCCTCCGGGTCCAACATATTATTCTCCGTAACTTCCGCCACCTCCAACGGGATCCCACCACTAAGCACATCTTTCCCTCCCCCCCCCTCTGCTTTCCGCAAGGATCGCTCCCTACGCGACTCCCTTGTCCATTCGTCCCCCCCATCCCTCCCCACTGATCTCCTTCCTGGCACTTATCCGTGTAAGCGGAACAAGTGCTACACATGCCTTACACTTGCTCCCTTACCACCATTCAGGGCCCCAAACAGTCCTTCCAGGTGAGGCAACACTTCACCTGTGAGTCGGCTGGGGTGATATACTGCGTCCGGTGCTCCCGAGGTGGCCTTTTATATATTGGCAAGACCCGACGCAGACTGGGAGACCGCTTTGCTGAACACCTACGCTCTGTCCGCCAGAGAAAGCAGGATCTCCCAGTGGCCACACATTTTAATTCCACATCCCATTCCCATTCTGACATGTCTATCCACGGCCTCCTCTACTGTAAAGATGAAGCCACACTCAGGTTGGAGGAACAACACCTTATATTCCGTCTGGGTAGCCTCCAACCTGATGGCATGAACATCGACTTCTCTAACTTCCGCTAATGCCCCACCTCCCCCTCGTACCCCATCTGTTACTTATTTTTATACACACATTCTTTCTCTCACTCTCCTTTTTCTCCCTCTGTCCCTCTGAATATACCCCTTGCCCATCCTCTGGGTCCCCCCCTTGTCTTTCTTCCCGGACTTTCTGTCCCATTCTCCTCTCGTATCCCCTTTTGCCTATCACCTGTCCAGCTCTTGGCTCTATCCCTCCCCCTCCTGTCTTCTCCTATCATTTTGGATCTCCCCCTCCCCCTCCAACTTTCAAATCCCTTACTCACTCTTCCTTCAGTTGGTCCTGACGAAGGGTCTCGGCCTGAAACGTCGACTGCACCTCTTCCTAGAGATGCTGCCTGGCCTGTTGCATTCACCAGCAACTTTGATGTGTGTTGCTTGAATTTCCAGCATCTGCAGAATTCCTGTTGTTTGAGTTTTTAAACTAGACTATGTGAGACAGCACAAGGCTACACTAGACTATGTAAAACAACGTAAAAACTGCATTAGACTACAGACCTGCACAGGACTACATAAAGTGCACAAAATAGTGCAGAGAAGTACAATAATTAATAAACAAGACAATAGGCACAGTAGAGGACAAATTACAATATAATAATAAATGATGTAGATGTTAGTCTCCTCTGAGTATTGAGGAGTCTGATGATTTGGGGGAAGGCACTGTTGCACAGTCTGGTCATGAGAGTCCGAATGCTTCGGTACCTTTTGCCAGCTGGCAGGAGGGAGAAGAGTTTGTGTGAGGGGTGCGTGAGGTCCTTCACAATACTGTTAGCTTTGCGTGTGCAGCGTGTGGTGTAAATGTCTGTAATAGCGGGAAGAGAGACCCTAATGATCTTCTCAGCTGACCTCACTATCCGCTGCAGGGTCTTGCAATTCGAGAACCAGGCAGTGATGCAGCTGCTCAGGATGTTCTCGATACATCCTCTGTAGAATGTGGTGCGGATGGTGGGGTGGGAGATGGACTTTTCTCAGCCTTCGCAGAAAGTAGAGACGCTGATGGGCTTTCTTGGCTATGGAGCTGGTGTTGAGGGACCAGGTGAGATTCTCCGCCAGGTGAACACCAAGAAATTTGGTGCTCTTAACGATCTCAACGGAGGAGCCGTCGATGTTCAGTGGAGAGTGGTCGCAACGTGCTGTCCTGAAGTCAACAACCATCTCTTTTGTTTTGTTCACATTCAGAGACGGTTTGTTGGCTTTGCACCAGTCTGTTAGCCGCTGCACCTCCTCTCTGTATGCTGACTCATCGTTCTTGCTGATGAGACCCACCACGGTCGTGTCATCAGCGAACTTGACGATGTGGTTCGAGCTGTGTATTTCTGCACAGTCGTGGGTCAGCAGAGTGAACAGCAGTGGACTGAGCACACAGCCCTGGGGGGCCCCCGTGCTCAGTGCGATGGTGTTGGAGATGCTCTGCTACCAGTTCGGACTGACTGAGATCTCCCAGTCAGGAAGTCTAGGATTCAGTTGCAGAGGGAGGTGTTCAGGCCCAGTAGGCTCAGCTTTCCAATCAGTTTCTGAGGAATGATTGTGTTGAATGCTGAGCTGAAGTCTATGAACAGCATTCGAATGTGTGTCTTTTTTTTCCAGGTGGGTGAGGGCCAGGTGGAGGGTGATGGCGATGGCATCGTCTGTTGAGCGGTTGGGACAAAATGTGAACTGCAGGCGGTCCAGTGAGGGGGGCAGCAGGGTCTTTATGTGCCTCATGACAAGCCTTTTGAAACATTTCACGATGATGGATGTGAGAGCAATGTGGTAGTCGTTGAGGCAGGGCACTGAAGACTTCTTCGGCACAGGGACGATGGTCTCCATCTAGATGTGCAATGTGCAATCATGGTAATTTATAATAAATAGAACAGTCAATGTAATATAGAGTACACTCAAATCAGCGTGAGTTCATCAGTCTGATGGCCTGGTGGAAGAAGCTGTCATGGAGCCTGTTGGTCCTGGCTTTTATGCTGCGGTACTGCTTCCTGGATGGTAGCAGCTGGAATAGATTGTGGTTGGGGTGACTTGGGTCCCCAATGATCCTACGGGCCCTTTTTGCACACCTGTCTTTGTAAATCTCCTGAATCATAGGAAGTTCACAACTACAGATGTGCTGGGCTGCAGAGCCTGTGATTAATGGAGGTACAGTTTCCATACCAGGCAGTGATGCAACCAGTCAGGATGCTCTCAATTGTGCCACTGTAGAAAGTTCTTGGGATTTGGGGATCCATACCAAGCTTTCTCAACTCTCTGAGGTGAACGAGGTGCTGTTGTGCCTTTTTCACCACGCAGCTGGTGTGTACAGACCATGTGATGTCCTCGGTGATGTGGATGTCGAGGAACTTGAAGCTGTTTGCCCTCTTATCCCCAGATCCATTGATGTCAATAGGGGTTAGCCCATCTCCATTCCTCCTGTAATCCACAACCAGCTCCTTTGTTTTTGTGACATTGAGGTGTTTTCTTGACACCACTGTGTCAGAGAGATGACTTCTTCCCTGTAGGCCACCCCGTTATCGTTTGAGATAAGGCCAATCAATGTGGTGTTGTCAGCAAATTTAATTGGCAGATTGGAGCTGTGGGTGGCGACACAGTCAGGGAGTAAAGGAGGGGACTCAGTACACAGCCCTGAGGAGCTCCTGTATTGAGAGTCAGAGGGTTGGAGGTGTTGGAGCCCACTCTTACAACCTGCTGGCGATCTGACAGGAAGTCCAGGATCCAGCTGCACAAAGCAGGGTCAAGTCCGATGTCTCTGAGCTTCTTGTCAAGCCTAGATGGAACTATGGTGTTGAATGCCAAACTGTAGTCCAAGAACAGCATTCTCACATAAGCATGTTTCTTCTCCAGACATGTAACAAGCTATGAGCCCATGGCATTACAGGAAAGAGACTAGCATGGATAAAACATTGGCTGATTGACAGGAGGCAGAGAGTGGGAATGAAGGGAGCTTTATTTGGTTGGCTGCCGGTGACTAGTGGTATTCTACAGGGGTCTGTGTAGGGACTGCTTCTTTTTACATTATATGTTAATAACTTGGGTGATGGAATTATTGGCTTTGTGCTGAATTTGTGGATGGTACAAAGATAGGTAGAGGGGCAGGTAGTTTTGAGGAACTAGAGAGGCTACAGAAGGACTTAGACAGATTAGGAGAATGGGCAGAGAAGTAGAAGATGGAATACAGTGTCAGAAAGTGTGTGCTGGCTTTTATTTCTCTTCTGGCTAGGAAGGTGATCTTGCTTAAATGGAAGGAAGTTGCCAGCCCCCCCACACATGCTCAATGGTTATGCGACGTTATGTCATGTTTAAATTTAGAGAAGATTCGTTGTTTGATTTCTGATTCTAATCAAGATTTTCAAACGTTATTGAGACTCTTTCTGAACTATTTTGAAGATCTTTGAATTGTTATTGTTACTAAAATATAGATCTGGGCTATTATTATAAAACACTATATGGTAAAGTACTCTTCTTTATTGTTTTTTTTACTAACCAGCTTTGTCTTGGTAGTGGGTGTAGAATTTTTTTAATAATATAATTAACTATATTATTGTATTTCATAATTTAATTTATTTTATTTGATTGATCATGAATATGGGATACCGTGATTGTATCTGTGTGATTTATACATAGTGCATCATGTGCTACCTTATTTTGATTTATAATAAGTGACCTTATGAATTCTGTATTTATGTATATGAAGTTTAATAAATTTAATAAAAATATTGGAAAAAGAAAGAAAGAAAGTGTATGGTCATGCACTGTAGTAAAAGAAATAAAAGCACAGACTATTTTCTAAATGGAGAGAAAATTCAAAAACTTGAGGTACAAAGGGACTTGGGAGTCCATGTGCAAGACTCCCTTAAGGTTAATTTGCTGGTTGAGTCTGGGTTGAGGAAGGCAAATGCAATGTTAGCATTCATTTCGAGAAGACTAGAATATAAAAGCAAGGATGTGATATTGAGGCTTTATAAAGCACTGGTGAAGCTTCACTTGGAGTATTGTGAGCAGTAAGAAAGGATGTGTTGACATTGGAAAGGGTTCAACGGAGGTTCACAAAAATGATTCCAGAATTGCAAATCTTGTCATATGAGGAGCATATGATAGCTCTAGGCCTCTACTCACTGGCATTCAGAAGAATGAGGGGTGGCCTCATTGAAACCTGTGAGAGAATATGAAGTCTGCTCCATATGCTTCTTTCTTTCACTCCTGTCTTGGGATCTGAGCACTTCCAGCAAGGCCAACATTTATTGCCTATCTCTATTTGTGTGGAGCTGCTTTGTTAACTTATTTGTTAATGCATTTTGACACCACTCCCATTGGCCGAATCAAAGATGGCAATGAATAGACATATAGGAGGGAGATTGAATATCTGAATGGTGCCTGTCGTGTGAAATCAGGTATGTGGGTGTGGTGAGTGGGGACAGAAGAGACTTGCTGCGGGAAGGTAGCTAAGCATTTATTTACACAACAAGACAAGCGCTAAACATTCAGTAAACCATTTAATTTACACACAGTGGCAAATACTTGTGTAAAGTGTGTACCTGGGCCCTCACTTACTGCAGCACACTACCACTGTTGCACTGGTCATGACCCCCAGTCCTTAGAGACCCAGAGAGTGAAAAAAAAAGTTTGTTTTCAGCGCACTAGATTTGGTACCATGGTAGTATAGTGGTTAGCACAATGTTATTACAGCTCAGGGAGTTCTAGAATTCGGAGTTCAATTCTGGCACCATTCTGTAAGGAGTCTGTACTCCACACATCCCCGTGGAATGCATGGGTTTTCTCCGGGTCTTCTGGTTTCCTCCCACAGTCCAAAGACAAAGAGTAGGTTTATTGGTCATTGTAAAATTGTCCCCTGATTAGATTAGGGTTAATCGGGATTGTGGGGTTGCTAGGGCTGTCATACGGAGGTGGCTGGGAACGGACCCAAGTGCAAGACACAGACACTGAAGTACTAGGGACAGGACTAGGATACAGGGCGATGGCAAGGACATGGACACGAAAACCGGGAACCCAGAACAGGACTGGACAAGAGAGCTAGGAGCCCAGGCTTGGTCTCCAAGCCAGAGACTGGACAAGGACCCAATACCTGGGTCTTGCCTCTGGCTCGGGCCCCAGAACTAGGCAAGGACGAGGCTTGGCAAGCAGGCAGGATGAGGCTGGAGTCTTCAAGCTTGAGGCTAGAGGCGAGGCATGGCAGGAGGCAGGAGTCTGGAGTCTTCAGGCTAGAGGCTAGAGACTAGAGGCGAGGCTTGGCAGAGGCAGGAGGCTGGAGTCTTCTCCTGGGCAGGGTGCAGTACTCCTGGGCAGGGCGCGGATCACCACCTGACAGAGGCAAGGGTCAGGAAGGGACAGAACCAACCGTAGGTAACGGCAAGACAGCCTGGCTTACCCAACAGAGGCAAGGGTTAGGAAGGGACAGAACCAACCGTAGGTAACGGCAATACGGCCTGACTTACCCGATGGAGGCTAGGGATAGGAAGGGACAGAACCAACTGCAGGGTAATGGCAAGATGGCCTGACTTACCCAGCGGAGGCAAGGGACAGGAAGGGAGCTAGGTATGGGGTGGCTCCAGGACAAGACGGCAAGACAAGGCAAGGCTTCAGGCAATGCAAGGCAAGACAGAACTTCAGGCGAGGCGAGAGTTACCGGCAAGACAAGGCAAGGCTTCAGGCGAGGAAACAGAAGGCAGGGGAAAGGATACAAGGAGTAAGGACAAGAACAATCCAGCAGCCACGCCCTGGCCTCTGAAGGTGTTCATGCAGCCAGCCCCAACTAGCATCAGCTGCCTCAATTAGAGCTCAACAAGAACAGAAACAGGGTAGACAGGAAAACCTGGAGCAAGGGTCGATGGACCGGACCGTGAACCGGAATACTGACTTCACGGACTGGGCCACGACAAGGGCAGTGTGGCTCAAAAGGGCAGAAGGACCAGAATGACCTACTACATGTTGTGTCGCCAAATAAATAAATAAATGAACTCTACTGGCACCGTGACATCATCAGCTAAACACCAGCCAGTGGGAGGGGCTGCCATTCTCCTTAAATGGGCCAATCCTTAGCCTAGCGTGGGAGAGCAGCTTTCGATGAACAGGTAGACTGAGAACTTACTGAAACAAATCACCCCTCAAAAGACGCAAAACTGTGACACCCAGTTCTCAGGCTAGTGTAATCCCTAGGACTGCCCCACTATGCTACATACGAAGCATAATACCATGATACCCAGTATTATCAGTCCTCAGTTGCTACCCTGTCTACTACAGTAGACATCCATCCTCCCATCGTCTTAATGTTTGGCTGAAGCATATGCAAATGTATCATGGGCACTATTTTGCAAAGGAGCACTTCTAACTTAAATTTACTGTTTGTATTTTACAAACTACATTAATAGCTGAAGACTAGTTCTTGTTCGAATTAATATCTGCTATATTCACGTAACTCCAGAATACTCCGTAGCATACCTTTCTCTTTGCCCCTGGACTGAAATCTGTCCCAGAAAGGCCAAAGTTTAAGGAGGATCTAATTAAATAGGGCAGCAAAAATGCCCTTCATGTCCCTTCCCCAGTGATTAATCTATCATGACCCTATGTGCATCTACATCTACACTATCTAACATCCCTCATTGGCTATCTACGAAACTGAGCAAATAAAACATTTTGGAAATTTGATCACACTATCTTCTTGGATATATTTGTCTTCTCGATTTCCACCAGTCTTTAAACTACAGCTCTGTCATTCATGTGCTTGTTGCTTCCTTCCCTACTAGCCTATTAAACGTTGATCTCATCCGTTGCTCCTTCAATCTCAGATAGCTAAAACTATCAATAGTGGTTGTCATTAGTTACTCTGTGGACAGAGTCACTTTGTTTGAGGCTCACAGGCAACAGTTCACATTCCATGCAATGACAGAAGACTATCAGAATGAGCTTGACAACCAGTCTTTTTGATTGATTAATAGGAGGGTTTGGGATGGTTTCTATTCAAATAGAGACCATCCCAGGACCTTGCCCCAGTGGCACCCCCTCCCAGACTGTCCTTTTGATCGCTGGCCCAATGACGAACAGACCCAGCTCATTTGTATTCACTTCCTTTCAGGCTGGGGTGGCTACCTTCAGATGCTGTATGCAATTTCTTCACTTTCTCAGGCTGCCTTGCCATCAAGGTTGTGGAACGAACAAGGGGTGGAACCTGATGTGTCTGCCATAACTTGGATCCCTTCCATCTATTTTACCAATATCTTTCTATTCTGATCTATATAACTAATCATCTACCTTCCAGAACCAGCCTTCATTACAAGGCATAGCTACCGTTATACTGTATTTTAAATCGTCTACCTTCCAGAACCAGCCTTCATTACAAGGTATAGCTACTGTTATATTTTATCATGATATTCATAGCTTGCTGTCATGCTCTCTATGAGTCTTCTGCATTCGTATTCCCGTTCTTTTTCTTTTGCTGGTCTGTTTCAACCAGGAGGCTAATGGTCATTATTTAATTTCCTGTAATGCGATTGTTAGTGGTCTGACTCACTTGGTTTACCTTCTCCCTTTGGTTCTCTATGGTCAGCAATGGAGAACTCTCATTGGCATTTTACCTGACACATGCTGGACTTCAAGCACATTCTATATTTGCATTCTCGGAGACAGGAATGACCTGAATCCTGGCCACTCATTTGCAATGTATGAGACAAACACTGTGACCACATCCCAACTTTGCAAAGTTCTTCCTAAAAGAACAAGAACTCAATCAGTGTTTGACATTTTTAACCTTATGGAACATCTTTGTTAAGAAAAGCAACGTTTTGATTCCCCCCACAGGTGCTCCAATCTCCCTCCCAAAAAAATTTCAAACTTCCAGTTTGAAAATACAGAAGTCACCAATCTCGCAAAATGCCTACACAGATAAGACAAAACAAAAATCAATGCTTGCACCATTCCTCCTTATGAAGCTTCACAAATAAGCTGAAAAGTACTTGGGACAAACATTTAATACAGAATAACACGTCCCAAAGAACAGTGGGAAAGAAAAGATGGATGGATGCCCCCACCCCCCAACACACACACACACACACACACACACACACACACACACATAAACACGTTCACACAATTTATTAGAGACTTCTTCTTCTTAAGGTAAGACATCCTGCAAATTCATTTCACATCAAGTAACAAAACCTTCCTCTTGGATTACTTCAATCACCTTTCTGATACAGATTTGACAAACACCTGACAGACTTTTCACTCATTCACTCATATACACACTCTCTCTCAAATGAACTCATGTGTGGCCCCACCTCACACAATATTTTTCAAACTCAGACCATTCACACTCTATTATGGGAAGGGGCAGGGCAAATGAACCCCTTCCCTGCGGGGTGGGGCGGGAAGGCATCACCCACCACCCAGCAATGCCTGCCACTGAAGGTCTGCCTTTTGCAGGGACTCCATCAAGGTATATAGGTAACCCCGAGCAGAATGCAAGGAATCCGACAGAGGACAGAATGACCCTTCTCGTTCAGTGACCTCATTGCTCCCTCCACACAGCACAGAGGGTGGAAGCAGTGACCCCATTTACCTGCTCTCTTGAGACTCCAGCTCTGGGCAACACCACATTCATTTCCTTATAGGTCACATGGGACTCCACCCCTCCAAGCTGCTTGTCTAACTTGTGCACACCTTCCACCAAATACTCGAATCCCTCTAATAATCTGCTGGTGCCATCTACAGTACCCCCTATTGCTGGTCCCAATAAGGGCAGCACCACTCCCTTTAAATGACCAGCTGCTGCTTTAACTAAATGCCCCACCGTGGTCGAGGTTAACCTACGATTCTCCAATGGGTAAACGCCACCATCATACACACCCGTGACCAAGGCCTCCTGGCAAAGAGCTTTTGTCTCTCCCTCTACTGTGATCCATTCCTCCCAGGGCTGCAAATCCCACTCAAAGACTGAGGGATCCCTGACCTTAATGACCACCATAGCGATCTATCACCCCTGTAAGAAGTGGGTGGCACTCTCCGGGCATTGTTAATCACATGGTGGGACAACAGCACCCCCCAGGACACCCATCTTCCAGTTGGATAAACTCACTCCAGCACTCCCTGCATCCCAGTTCCTCAGCATGTATGTGGGCAGAAACTCCCCTGGCTTATACCTATACTTGTGTCCCAAGCACTGTTCCTCTAAGCTGCGCGGGTGTGTGGCTATGCAGTAACTGCAATGCTTTCACACACATAGCCATCGTTGCCATGCAGCAGGTTTTCTTTTATGTTAATATAATTATTTAATTATGCTAAGATAATTGTAACATCTATATATGTTAATATAATTGTGAAATGCCCTGTTACTGAATAGACCATAAGACATAGGAGCAGAATTAGGCCACTTGACCTATCGAGTCTGCTCCACCATTCAATCATGGCTGATCATTTTTTTCCCTTCCTCAGCCCCATTCCCCAGCCTTCTCTGCGTAACCTTTGATGCCGTGTCAAATCAAGAACCTATCAATTTCTGTCTTAAATACACCCAACAACCTGGCCTCCACAGATGCCTGTGGTAATAAATTCCACAAATTCACCGCACTCTGGCTAAAGCAATTTCTCCGCATCTCTGTTTTAAATAGATGCCCCTCTATCTTGAGGCTGTATCCTCTTGTACTAGACTCCCCCACTATGGGAAACATCCTTTCCACATCTGCCCTATCTAGGCCTTTCAACATTCTAAATGTTGCAATAAGATCCCTCCTCATCCTTCTGAATTCCAGCAAGTACAGACCCAGAGCCATCAAAGATTCCTCTATGATAATCCTTTCATTCCCGGAATCATCCCTATGAACCACCTCTGAACCCTCTCCAATACCAGTACATTTTTTCTTAGATAAGGGGGACAAAAACTGTTCACAACACTCAAGGTGAGGCCTCGCCAGTGCCTTATAAAGCCTCAGCATCACATCCCTGCTCTTATATTCTAGACCTCTCAAAATTATTGCTAACATTTAATTTGCCTTCCTCACCGCCAACTCAACCTGCAAATTAACCTTTAGATTGTTCTGCACAAGGACTCCCAAGTCCCCTTGCATCTCAGATTTTTGGATTTTCTCCTTATTTAGAAAATAGTCCGCACATTTATTTCTACTATCAGACTGCATGAACATGCATTTTCCAACATTATATTTCACTCACCACTTCCTCGCCCATTCTCCTAATCTGTCTAAGTCCTTCTGCAGCCTACCTATTTCCTCAACACTAGCTGCCACTCCACCAATCTTCATATCTTCTGCAAACTTGGAAACAAGGCCATCTATTCCATCATCTAAATCATTGATATACAACATAAAGAGAAGTGGTCCCAACACCAACCCCTGCAGAACACCACTAGTCACTGGCAGCCAACCAGAAAAGGATTCTTTTATTCCCACTCACAGCCTCCTTCCAATCAGCCAATGCTCTAACCACGTCAGTAACTTTCCTGTAATATCATGGGCTCTGAACTCCCTCCCTCCACACAGCACACAGCCTCATGTGATTTTGGTATTTGCGCAGTTTGTTCTTTTTCACACGTTTGATGGTCTTGTTGGGTGGGGTTTTTCTTTAGATGGGTTATATAACCATATAACAACTGCAGCACGGAAACAGGCCATCTCGGCCCTTCTAGTCCATGCTGGTCCTGGACTTATTTCATAATTTACTGACATAATTTACATAATTATTATTTAACTATTTATGGTTCTATTACTATTTATTATTTATGGTGCAACTGTAATGAAAATCAATTTCCCCCGGGATCAATGACTACTACTATGCCTAACTCTTACTCTCACCTAGTCCCACCGACCTGCACTCAGCCCATAAACTTCCATTCCTTTCCTGTCCATATATCTATCCAATTTAACTTTAAACGACAACATCGAACCTGCCTCAACCACTTCTGCTGGAAGCTCGTTCCACACAGCTACCACTCTCTGAGTAAAGAAGTTCCCCCTCATGTTACCCCTAAACTTTTGCCCTTTAACTCTCAACTCATGTCCTCTTGTTTGAATCTCCCCTACTCTCAATGGGAAAAGCCTATCCACGTCAACTCTATCTATCCCCCTCATAATTTTAAATACCTCTATCAAGTCCACCCTCAACCTTCTACATTCCAAAGAATAAAGACCCAACTTGTTCAACCTTTCTCTGTAATTTAGATGATGAAACCCGGGTAACATTCTCGTAAATCTTCTCTGTACTCTCTCTATTTTGTTGACATCTTTCCTATAATTCGGTGACCAAAACTGTACACAATACTTCAAATTTGGCCTCACCAATGCCTTGTACAATTTCAACATTACATCCCAACTCCTATACTCAATGCTCTGATTTATAAAGGCCAGCAGACCAAAAGCTTTCTTCACCACCTTATCCACATGAGATTCCACCTTCAGGGAATTATGCACCATTATTCCTAGGTCCCTCTGTTCTACTGCATTCTCCAATGCCCTACCATTTACCATGTATGTCCTATTTTGATTAGTCCTGCCAAAATGTAGCACCTATAGTAGGTTCTATAGTGTTTCTTTGTTTTGTGTTTGCCTGCAGGAAGATGAATCTCAAGGCTGTATCCTGTATTCATACTTTGATAATAAATGAACTTTGAACTTTGAATTTGTAGAACTGTCAATTCTTGTTGACGTTATTGGAACACTTCAAGCTTCTGGTGCTGACTGCAAATGTGGATTCAGTCTTATGAATTCAATCAAATGTAAATCCCAAATCCCAAATCCTACACTGTTGTCGGTCCACTCTAGGACTTGGCTCTCCGCATGCGGTGGGTTGGGGGGGTGGGGGGTCTCTCATTTATGTTTGCTTTTAAACGTATTAATGTAAAGTTCAAAGTTCAAAGTAAATTTATTATCAAAGTACATATAGGTCATTAGTACAACCCTGAGATTCATTTTCTTGCAGGCATACTCAATAAATCCATAATAGAGTAATAACCATAATGGAATCAATGAAAGCCCACACCACCTTGGGCATTCAACCAGTGTACAAGAGGCAACAGACTGTGCAATCACCGAATCCTGATTAATTGTATGATATCAGGTTCGTGGTTCGGTGAATTGGAAAAGAAGACACTCACTACAAGTAAATAAGTTAACTGTTTATTTACAGGACAAGACAGACACTAAACATTCGGTAAACCATTCAAGTTACACACATTGGCAAATGCTTATCTAAAGTGTGCTCTGGAGGGAACAGGATAAGGCAGATGGTAAACATTCAGTAAACCATTCAAGCTACACATGGCGGCATATACTTATCTAAAGTGTTGACCCAGGCCTTCTTTATTGCAGTACACTTCCACTAATTACTGTTTCCATGGCACTAGTCATGACCCCAGTGCATGGTGACCCAGATAGTGAAAAAAGAGCACGTGCTTTCAGCATGCTGGATTTCTACTCTACCAGCGATGTAATGTCATCCGCTAAACACAGCCAGTGGGAGGGCTGCCATACTCCTTAAACAGGCCAGTCCCTAACTAGTACGGGAGAGCAGCTTCCAATGAACAGATAAGATGGACACTTACTGCAATGGTGCCACAACAACAACCTCTCACTCAACATCAGTGAAAGCAAAGAGCTGATTATCAACTACAGGTGGAAGAAGCTGGAAGTCCTGCACCAGTCGTCATAAGGGTTTAAATTTCTTGGCGTTAACAAGGAAGGTTCACCAGATTGATTCCTGGGATGGCAGGACTTTCATATGATGAAACACTGGATCAACTAGGTTTATACTCGTTGGGATTTAGAAGATTGAGGGGGGATCTGATTGAAACGTATAAAATCCTAGAGGGATTGGACAGGCTAGATGCAGGAAGATTGTTCCCGATGTTGGGGAAGTCCAGAATGAGGGGTCACAGTTTGAGGATAAAGGGGAAGCCTTTTAGGACCGAGATTAGGAAAAACTTCTTCACACAGAGAGTGGTGAATCTGTGGAATTCTCTGCCACAGGAAACAGTTGAGGCCAGTTCATTGGCTATATTTAAGAGGGAGTTAGATATGGCCCTTGTGGCTACGGGGATCAGGGGGTATGGAGGGAAGGCTGGTGCAGGGTTCTGAGTTGGATGATCAGCCATGATCATAATAAATGGAGGTGCAGGATCGAAGGGCCGAATGGCCTACTCCTGCACCTATTTTCTATGTTTCTATGTTTCTATATCAGAGGATCTTTCTTGGAGCCAGCATGTGTCATCACAAAGAAGGCACTTCGACTTTCTTAGAAGTGTGCATAGATTTGGCATACCACCATAAACTTTGATATAATTCTATAGGTACATAGTGGAGAGTATCCTGACTGGTTGCAGTACATCCTGGTATGATAACACCAATGCCCAGGAATGGAAAAGACTGCAGAAAGTGGTGGATGCAAAGTAGTCCATCATAGGCAAAGCCCTCCCCAACAACTTCAATGGAGAACTGCTGAAAGAAAGCAGAATCCATCACCAAAGACCCCCACAATCCAGGCAATGTCATTGGTACATAAGATACATAAGCCTTAGGTCCCACACCACCAGGTTCAGGAACAGATGTTATCCTACAACTATCAGGCTCCTGAAACAGCATTGATAACTTCAATCACCACTACTCTGAACTGATTCTATGACCTACAGACTCACTTTCAAGGACTCTTTGCAACTCTTGTTTTCAGTACTTTGTTATTTTTTACAATTTGTCTTCTTTTGCACATTGGTTGCTTGTCTGTCTTCATTTGTTTATGTAGAGTTTTGCATGAAATTCTACTTTTTTTCCTGTAAATGCCTGCAAGAAAATAGATCTCAAGTTAGTATATGGTAACATATACATACTTTGAAAATAAATTTACTTTGAACTTTGAAAACTGCTGAAGGCAGTGTTGTTAGGGTCAGAATTGTAGACCAGAATGTTGACCCATAGACAACGACGGGCCAGCAATGCATTTCCCAGTCAGGGTGGTGTGTATCTCAGAGGGGAGCCTAAAAATGATGGTGACCTCCCTACCTGCAGCCCTTCTCCTCAGTGGGAGAGGCTGCAGGTCTGAGAGATGCTGGGGTGCGGCCAGAGCATCCTGGGCAAACAACTGCGCAGAGCCTTCTGTAGATGTCCTGCAGCATAGAGAAAAAATATTTAGGATGGCAGACAGGGTGTCAATGTACCGGAACAGACAGACTTGGTTGGCAATGAATTTGCCTTGATATTGTAATACATGTTAATCAATCAGCTGGGCCACTAATATCCTCTCTCTCCTCCTTCATTTGGGGAGGTGGCCTTCCTCATGAATTCTGATGTACAGCCAGCTGGAAGCACATCATTGTACATTTCCAGCATCCAATGCCACAGAGCTAAGTACAACCCAACCAGAGGTCTTACTTGCCAGGAAAGAATGGGCTGACTTTGCCAGCTTGATCATGGTCAATGGTTTGCCAGACTCCCCGACTCACTATCATCTGATATCTCCCTGATGGAGACAGGCCATGCTTGTAGTGTCTGGAATACATAGCACAGCACAGAAAGGCTGACAGATCCTTGGTATTTTCACCTGTGAGTACAATACTGATCCAATGTCTTCCTACTTTTGGCACAGCTGCCGCTGTGAGTCTTTCTGAAGAAGCATGAGCACGCATCGTCCCACCCCACAAAGCGGACTCGGAATCCAAGGCTGCCTTGTTGCCTCTTGGAACCCCTTTGCAAAATCCACCCCCAACCTGTTGCAGAAGAAGCAGATCCATGTTCTTTCCTGGAGAAGACACATCGTTTTCCCAGGCTGAAGGAACTCTTGATGCTCCCCTTGAATTTTTTCCACTCATGCTGTGTAGAATAAAAGAAAGGATTCATAATTCTCCATCTTGGACTCTCTTCAAGATCCTGGATGCTTCCTGGGAACAATGGTTTGGTGCTCAGCTTGCACAGCCCCCTGGTAACCCTAGGTCACCTGCAGCTAATAGTCAGCCAGCAGGAGGCAGTGTCAGCAGGACGTGGGCATGATTTTGGTTGGTTTAACACCGAGATCTTTGGACAGGGAAAGAAACTCTCCTCCAGACCGCATTCCCACCATTCCTAGACCCAGAGTATTGTCATAGTGCTCCACCTGCAGGCTCTTGAAGACATTACGCGTTTACACTTTGACTACTCCAATTTAAGACTTCAGAATTGTCGCCTGATCTGCTGATATCTCCAGCAGGAGGTCCAGCCACATCAAAGTGGTCAGCACCAGAATGACCAGCCAGGATGCCCTTGTCACAGTAGGAGCTATTGGAAGACAGTCAAAACGGTCAGCCTTTCCTGAGAAATGCAGCATACATGTAGATCACATGATTGTGACAAAGATTCATTACCCCACCCCCCACCACTGTGCCGTTACCACCACCCATTTCCTACCAAACCCCACCATTCCACCTCCTCACCCTGCATGTTTCTGCACTGTCCCCAGATCCCTTGATCTCTTTACTGTCCAGAAACCTATCAGTCTCTGTTTTGAATAGAGGCAGTGTCTAAACTGTTACAGTCCTGTGAAACTGTCATAGTCCGGTCCATGAAGTCCATATTCTGGTTCACGGTCCGGTCCATCAACCCTTGCTCCAGGTTTTCCTATCTACCCTGTTTCTGTCCTTGTTGAGCACTAATTGAGGCAGCTGAATCTTGCTGGGGCTGGCTGCATAAATACCTCCAGAGATCAGTGCAGGGTTGCTGGATTGTTCTTGTCCTTACTCCTTGTATCCCTTCCTCTGCCTTCTGTTTCCTCGCCTGAAGCCCTGCCTTGTCTTTCCGGTAACTCTCACCTCGCTTGAAGTTCTGTCTCGCATTGCTTTGCCAGAAGCCCTGCCTTGTCTTGCTAGTAACTGTCACCTCACTTGAAGTTCTCGTCTTGCCTTGCTTTTCCAGTAGCCTTGCCTTGTCTTGCTGTCTGGTCCTGGAGCCACTCTGTACCTAGCTCCTTTCCTGTCCCTTGCCTCTGCCCAGGTAAGCCAGGCCGTCTTACCGTTACCTGGGGTTGGTTCTGTCCCTTCCTGTCCCTTGCCTCTGTCGGGTGGTGATCCGCGCCCTGCCCAGGAGGAGCCAAACCTCGCCTCAAGTCTCCAGCCTCCAGCCTCGCCTCACCTTAAGTCTCCAGCCTCCAGCCTCCAGCCTTGCCTCGCCTCAAGTCTCCAGCCTCCAGCCTTGCCTCGCCTCAAGTCTCCAGCCTCCAGACTCCAGCCAAACCTCGCCTCAAGTCTCCAGCCTCCAGCCTCCAGCCTCGCCTCGCCTCAAGTCTCCAGCCTCCAGCCTCGCCTCACCTTAAGTCTCCAGCCTCCAGCCTCCAGCCTCGCCTCGCCTCAAGTCTCCAGCCTCCAGACTCCACCCTCGCCTCAGGTCTCCAGCCTTGCCTCGCCTCAAGTCTCCAGCCTCCATCCTTGCCTCGCCTCAAGTCTCCAGCCTCCAGACTCCAGCCAAACCTCGCCTCAAGTCTCCAGCAATCCAGCCTCCAGCCTCGCCTCGCCTCAAGTCTCCAGCCTCCAGCCTCGCCTCGCCTCAAGTCTCCAGCCTCCAGCCTCGCCTCACCTTAAGTCTCCAGCCTCCAGCCTCCAGCCAAACCTCGCCTCAAGTCTCCAGCCTCCAGCCTCCAGCCTCGCCTCGCCTCAAGTCTCCAGCCTCCAGCCTCGCCTCACCTTAAGTCTCCAGCCTCCAGCCTCCAGCCTCGCCTCGCCTCAAGTCTCCAGCCTCCAGCCTTGCCTCGCCTCAAGTCTCCAGCCTCCAGACTCCAGCCTCGCCTCAGGTCTCCAGCCTTGCCTCGCCTCAAGTCTCCAGCCTCCATCCTTGCCTCGCCTCAAGTCTCCAGCCTCCAGCCTCGCCTCACCTTAAGTCTCCAGCCTCCAGCCTCCAGCCTCGCCTCGCCTCAAGTCTCCAGCCTCCAGCCTTGCCTCGCCTCAAGTCTCCAGCCTCCAGACTCCACCCTCGCCTCAGGTCTCCAGCCTTGCCTCGCCTCAAGTCTCCAGCCTCCATCCTTGCCTCGCCTCAAGTCTCCAGCCTCCAGACTCCAGCCAAACCTCGCCTCAAGTCTCCAGCAATCCAGCCTCCAGCCTCGCCTCGCCTCAAGTCTCCAGCCTCCAGCCTCGCCTCGCCTCAAGTCTCCAGCCTCCAGCCTCGCCTCACCTTAAGTCTCCAGCCTCCAGCCTCCAGCCAAACCTCGCCTCAAGTCTCCAGCCTCCAGCCTCGCCTCGCCTCAAGTCTCCAGCCTCCAGCCTCGCCTCACCTTAAGTCTCCAGCCTCCAGCCTCCAGCCTCGCCTCGCCTCAAGTCTCCAGCCTCCAGCCTTGCCTCGCCTCAAGTCTCCAGCCTCCAGACTCCAGCCTCGCCTCAGGTCTCCAGCCTTGCCTCGCCTCAAGTCTCCAGCCTCCATCCTTGCCTCGCCTCAAGTCTCCAGCCTCCAGCCTCGCCTCACCTTAAGTCTCCAGCCTCCAGCCTCCATCCTTGCCTCGCCTCAAGTCTCCAGCCTCCATCCTTGCCTCGCCTCAAGTCTCCAGCCTCCAGCCTCCAGCCTTGCCTCAAGTCTCCAGCCTCCAGCCTTGCCTCAAGTCTCCAGCCTCCAGCCTCCAGCCTTGCCTCAAGTCTCCAGCCTCCAGCCAAACCTCGCCTCAAGTCTCCAGCCTTGCCTTGCCTCAGGTCTCCAGCCTCGCCTCAAGTCTCCAGCCTCGCCTCAGGTCTCCAGCCTTGCCTCAAGTCTCCAGCCTCCAGCCAAACCTCGCCTCAAGTCTCCAGCCTTGCCTCGCCTCAGGTCTCCAGCCTCGCCTCAAGTCTCCAGGCTCGCCTCAGGTCTCCAGCCTCCAGCCTCGCCTCGCCTCAAGTCTCCAGCCTCCAGCCTTGCCTCGCCTCAAGTCTCCAGCCTCCAGCCTCCAGCTCGCCTCGCCTCAAGTCTCCAGCCTCCAGCCAAACCTCGCCTCAAGTCTCCAGCCTTGCCTTGCCTCAGGTCTCCAGCCTCGCCTCAAGTCTCCAGCCTCGCCTCAGGTCTCCAGCCTTGCCTCAAGTCTCCAGCCTCCAGCCTCGCCTCGCCTCAAGTCTCCGGCCTCGCCTCGCCTCAAGTCTCCGTCCTCCAGCCTCGCCTCGCCTCAAGTCTCCGGCCTCCAGCCTCTAGCCTCTTGCCAAGCCAAGCCAAGTCTTTAGCCTCTAGCCTCAAGCTCCAAGCCTGTAGATTTCTGCCTCGTCCTGCCGGCCTGCCAAGCCCCATCCTTGCCTAGTTCTGGGGCCCGAGCCAGAGGCAAGACCCAGGTACTGGGCTCTTGTCCAGTCTCTGGCTCGGAGTCCAAGCCCAGGCTCCTAGCTCTCTTGTTCAGTCCTGTTCCAGGTTCCTGGTTTTCCTGTCCATGTCCTTGCCATCGCCCTGTATCCTAGTCCTGTCCCTAGTACTTCAGTGTCTGTGTCTTGCACTTGGGTCCGCTCACAGCCACTGCCCTTATGACAGAAACAGAGAATTCAGAAGATTCACAACCTTTGGAGTGGAGGAATTTTTCCCCATCTCAATTTTAAATTGCTAACCCAGTCCAAAGTGTGTCTCTGATCTCTAAACAGGAAACACCTTCTTGAACCTCTCATTCTTCTGAACTCTCCATTAAAAATCTCCTCATCAGACAAACCCACCATCCCTGGTTCCAAGGTGACGCCGAGCCATTGAGTTGGAGCTCAGATTTAGCTGTTTTTAAATTATTTTCATTTTATTTTAGATGTGTAAGTATGGTTTTAGGGGCGGGGGGATAATAGAATTCAGGATAGGGTTCAGGGACAGGAATGTGCAGGAATTAGAGATCAGGCTGGAGTCTACTGTAAGTCTCTGCTCTGTATTCGAAGACCAGTGACACAGACATGGGATACGTATCTGTCAGATATTGGATGTTGGACCAGCAGAGAGTGGATGAGAGCCCCCCACTCCAACACCCACTGGTCAGTGAGCTGTCAGCGGGTTCTGGAGTCTGAGTTCTGTGCAAGCAGGACGAACGTGCTCTGATGACTCACGAATTGGCAAGTCCGTAGTTCCATAGTTCAAGGCCTAATGTTTGGTGATTGTCCTGTCCTAGGATCAGTGCCAAGGATCGAGGCCTGAGGTTCAAACTGGAAGTCTGGCAGTTGAGGCCTGTTGACTAGAGCCAAGCCTGTGAATCTCTGCGAGTCTGCTGGAGAGGTTGAAGCCCAGTGTCTGTAGGCCTGAATCTGAGTTTGCTGGAGGCCTGTTCTGGGGTTAAAGGACTGTATATGTGCATGGGTGGAATGAGAAATAGAGCATGTTTTTGCTTTGTTTTGTTGCTTGTTGTGTTCTGTGTGGTTCTGCCTAGCATTGTGGGCATGCTACGTTGACACCAGAAAGTATGACAACACATTGCGGGCTGCCTCCAGCACCCTCGGATGTGTTGGTTGTTAATACAAATGATGCTTTTCGCTGTGTTTCAACGTACTTGTGATGAATAAACCTGAATCTTGACCAGTCCAGTGATATTTTCTCACACTTCCAATCTGGCAAGTACATCCTTTCTCAGAGAAAGAAACCAAACCTGTGCCCAGCACTCTGAGTGTTGCAAAGACCCTATGCCCCTGTACTCCAAACCTCTCATAATAAAAGCAAACATAATATTTACTTTCTTAATTGTTACAGCTGGATTTTGGCCTCCTGTGATCAATGTACAAGCACACCTTTGGACATAAGCTTCGCTCAGTCTCTCAAGATTTAACATTTATTATGCCTTTCTGTTCTGTTCACCAGCGGAGATGAGTTCATATTTTTCCACATTAACTTCCACCTGCTACGTACTCAAATACTTACTTAGTTTGTCCATATCCTCCTCCCTATTTATAACCTACCCAGCAATTTGAAACTATGACTTTTGATTCCCCCAGCCAGACTTTGATATGGATTGTGATTTGCTGGTGCCCAAGCATAATCTCTGTAATATCTCACTAGTCACAGCCTAAGATCTGTTTATTCCCACTCTTTGCTTTGTGTACAATAACCAAGTCCCAGTCTATTCTGCGCATTACTGCCACTTCCATACGTTCTAACTTTGTAGATCAAACTCCTATGAGGGATTTTATGAAAATCTCCCAAAAATCGTAGCATCCACTGGTTCCCCCTTCTCCATCTTACCAGTCACTCGCTCAAAGATCTCCAGCAGATTAATCAAACATAAATTTCCCTTCATACTGTAAGTCCATCCTGACTCTGCTCAATCCTAGTTTTCCTCAAAGCATTCCGTTGTTATATCCTTTGTTCCAGATTCCAGCACTTCCCACCACTAATGATTGGCTTGTTGTCAGATATTCCCTATATTTACTATATTTACTTTCTTTAGTGATCCATAGATGAATCACTTTTCTAATAGGTTTTTGTGCCTTAAGCGATTTTTTGCACCTTTCTTTAAACACTAAACATTGCTTGCCTTTCACTGTATTCTCCAAAACAATATAGATAATCTCTGAAAGCTCTTCAGAACTTTCTTTGTTGGGGTTTACAACCCTATTTTGCACTGCATTATGTCATTTCAAACTCAATTCTATCATATTGTTGTTAAGACCCCACAGGCCTTGATATGAAGGTTACTGATGACCCATTTCTCATTTCACAACATGAAATCCAAAATGCCTTTTCCATTACGGGTTCCTCAACATATTCTTCTCAAAATTCATCTTGAGTACTTTCCATGAACTCAACTTTCATTTTAGTGTTGCAAATTTGATTTGACCCATATATGCATACGGCGAGACTCCCATGACCACTGTCTTATAATCCAGCACCACTGGGACCTGAAGAGTGCCGGATTAGTGAAAATGCCGAATTATAGAAGGATCACATTAGGCAATAGCTAACCGCCTCATCATTCCTTTAAAATATCATGAAAATCAGTACAAGTTAGATAATAATGAAACAGAAATATTAAATGAGTAGCAAGTGAAATTTTAATAAAGTAATTTACTGTACAGGCACAGATAAAATAAAGGGAGAAGACAGGAGGGGGAGGGATGGAGCCGAGAGCTGGACAGGTGATAGGCAGAAGGGGATACGAGAGGATCATGGGACAGGAGGTCTGATTCTATGCTTTATGACTCTGTGACTATTTCTTCTCAGTTACCACACAACAGCCCCCCCACCCACTGTGGTTATTCTCAGGAAAATAGCTATATAATTATTTGGCATCTCTGATCTTGTCTCAGAAACATCAGCATGCAGGAGGGAAATTTGGAAAGACCAGACATCAACTGGGAGTGACTCCAGATGAAAAAGTCATGCGTTGATTTCTATAGAAACACAATAAAATGTATTAGCATTATCAACGAAAAGAGAAGTAGTTAACTTCATCAAAGCTTGTTGTCAAAGACAGCATTAGCAAGAGCTGCTGATGAGTTGTATTCACACCATAAGACCATAAAACATAAAAGCAGAATTGGGTCATTCAGCCCAAAGAGTCTGCTCCACCGTTCTATCGTGGCTGATTTATTATCCCTCTCAACCCCATTCTCCTGCCTTCTCTCCATAACCTTTGTCACCCTCACTGATCAAGAAACTATCAGCCTCGGTTTTAACTGTACCCTGTGACTTGGCCTCCGCAGCCAGCTGTGGCAATGAATCACACAGATTCACCACCCTCTGGCTACAGAAATTCCTGCTCAGCTCTGTTTTAAATGGACGTCCCTCTACTCTGAGGCTGTGCCTTCTGGTCCTAGACTCACCCACTGTAGGAAATACCCACGGTGGACCGTGCACATCCAGAATCCCCTCCCCTGCCGGGCTCCCAATTTTGTGGATTAAATGAAAGTTTCTAGGCTGAATTGCTAAGTTTACATGTGGCGAGGGTGTGAAGATGAGGGAGCTGAGGCAGGAAATGGAGCTGAGCTACTGATCAGCCAGTATCTCACTTAAGCACAGGATAAGCTCAATGTGCTGATGAGCTTTGACCTCCTTCAGCATTCTGGATGCACCACATTCACCTCACTAGCCATCAGTGGCAGCACCAAGACTTCTGCTCCAGAGGATTGCATCTTTTCACACTGCTTAGCTTCTAGACAATGAAGTGCCAGATATGGTGATAAGCACTGGCACAAGAAAATTCTGTCAGTCCAAAGCTGGGGTTCACCCCTTTGGGTATCATATGACCAGTGTATCAATGTACCATGGTGATGACTCTGGTCTGTCCAGGGACCTATTAGAATGTTGACGATCTTCAGGTCCTCCCACATAGTAATCCTGCACAGGAATGGTCCCTTCAGCTCAGCTGCCATATGCCGACCAAGATTCCTACCTGAGCTCCTTATTTGGTCCATATGCCTCTAAACCTTCCTCATCTAACTACCTGTTCAAGTCCTTTTAAATGTTGTTGATATACCTGCCTCAACCAGTTCCCCTGACAGCTCATTCCAGAAACTGACCAATGTCTGGGTGAAAAATTTGCCCCTCAAGTTTATATTAAATCTTTCCGCTTTCAAATTAAACTTATGTTTTCTAATTTTTGATTCTACAACCCTGAAAAAAATCTCTGAACATTAACCCTATCTATGTACCTCATGATTCCGTACGTCTGTAAGTTTCCTCATTCTATTTTCCAATGAAAACAGTCCCAATTTGCTCAACTTAATATCTAGTTGTTACATGGACTTGTAAGGTCCTGCTCTCCTTAATAATTACAGTGAGTTTCAAGGGTGAAATGGAACATCAGAAATATTCAAGGCAGTGTCTGAAGTTCCAGAAATATTGCCCCACGTTGAGAGGTCAGACTCCCACAACTGTACCCAACCCAAAGTGAGCATTCTATGAGGCAGAAGCATCCCATGGACAAACCACCAATCCCAACCTTTAGTGGGACTGAAGGTTCACTGCACTATGTGAAAGAAGTTAAAACCTGTGACCATCAACACAAAGGAAGACTAGTTGGTAGGCTTGCTTGACTTCTCAGATGTTGGGTCAGTGCTCCTGGTTGGCAAGGGTCTATTGGTGGCACTTTCTGGAACAAAATATGGGATTGGTGCATTGAGTTAAATCGTTGACTCTTGCTTGTTCCAATTGATGCACAGTTACACCTCACCTGCGATCAAAGTATGATGGAGAATGTTCAATTAAAAGTAACTTCCATTCACTGGGACTCAGTTACTATTAGCATGATCCAGGTTCAGGATTGCCTAATGTAAAGAAATCCATGTTACACCTTGGTCTGAAACTGTTGCGTTGACAAACGGTTCCTGTAAGCCGACAGGAACACTATATGCTGAGTAGATGCTGTGCTGTGTTATCTAGGCAAGAACACCAAAACCTGAGTGTGAACAATATGAACTGCAGAGAATAGGCCTCAGAAGAACCCACTGACAATTGAACTTTCAATATCATTGCCTTGTTTCAAGTTAGGCACTTCTGAGGGTTTGTATACAGATTGGGGGTTTTGTGAAGAATTCTCTCCAGTTTCACTGAGATGGGGGCTGCATCTGTGAAGGTTTTGACTCAGAGTTGCTAGGGAAAGGCAGGAACAAAGGATATAAAAGCAATGGTACCTGATCTCCAAGAGTTAATGCACAGAGTCAGTTTACAGCAACAAGGGCTGTGGCCTCAGAATCTAGGGTGATTTATTTGCATGAGTGGTTAAACAGGAGGAATTATTTCCCTGGTTGGGGGATCCAGACCATACTTTTCTGGAGTGACATTAGAAAACACTCTACCCACAGAAACTGATAGAAACTAAGACTCTTCCCCACAAGTGACATTTCAGCTGTTTAATACAGTTGTGGTTAATCTGTGGCACATCTCCATGTTCCAATATCTTTTCCATTATTGAGCTGTCCAATTCAGATGTAAGGATCGACAACAGACCTATTGTTCATTTGCATTTGTGGAGGAGAGTGTTGGGTTCTGGCGAAGCCTTTGCACATCAGACCGCATTTCCCAGAGAGAGAGATTGTTGGTTGCTGGCAGCTGTGCTTGAGGCTGGGAGAGCAGCAGTGGAAGCTGGCATTTGAGATGTGTTTATTAATGCCATTGAATCACCTCCTGCCTCACACTCTTGTCCTGTGCGTGTGTGGCTCCTGATGTTAGCACTATGAGCTTTCTCGGCCTGCTGCCTGACCTCTGTGGTTAGATCATCTCTCAGTATCAACCAGCTTCCAGACCTACCTTTTAAAGCCTAGGTAGCAGTTATCACTAACAAGAGAAAATCTGTAGATGCTGGAAATCCGAGCAACACGCACAAAATGCTGAAAGAACTCAGCAGGCCAGGCAGCATCTATGGAAATGAGTAACATCGACTGTACTTTTTTCCATAGATGCTGCCTGGCCTGTTGAGTTCCTCCAGTGTTTTGTGTGTGTAGCTGGTATCACTGTTGTTCAGTCATAGTTTTCAGTAAACGTCGTAGAATGAAATTGCCTACAAGGCACCTCCCCTTTAAGTGAAGCTAGTTTGAATTAACACTGCCATCATCAGAGTGAGCATCTTCACATCTGTCATTTCTGTCTGGTTTGGTGGACCATCATCTCACAATGTACAGAAACTACAGTGAACTGTCAGATTAGCAGAAAAGGTCACTTACTGCAGTCTGCCATCACTGCAGGACCCGTATGTGACTAGGACAAAGAAGTGGGCAGGAGCAATCATTGCGGACATTAACCATCCTGCAAACTCCCTTTTTCTAAAGCTCCTTTCTGAAAACCGGTATAGGGCTATTAAAATAAAAATGTCATGCCATCTTACAGTTTGTTCACCCAGTCAGTTAATCTGATAACCATTCTAGTTAGCCCCCCCCACCCCCCAATCTATTACCCCAGTCTCCGCGCTACACTGAAAACACTTTAAATCACTTCTTATTCTGTTGTTTACATTGTAAATACATACTATTGTTTATGTATTTATGCACATTTTATTTCATATCTGTACTTTAACCTCTGACTTTTTTTTTAATAATTCTTTATCCTTTACAATTGTTGAATGTTGCTGTTTCTTTTTTGCCTGTTACATCCTGACGCATAAGACTGGAGTTCGTTATGATGCAGTAAGCAAACAATGGTATCTGGTTGGTGAATCCAGGGTAACAAACACAGAGCATGATTTTTGTTCTGTGCGCATGGCAGGGATTAATCATTCACCATGATCCCAGATGTTAAACCGCTGTCAGTTTAGCCATGGCAATGTCCTGGGAAACAACTTTAGTCCTTTTCTAATTCTTCAAAGGGCTATTTGTGCTCCTGAAGACATTTCTAGACTTGAATGTCCTAAGAAAATATTTTCAATATGTCCTCTGCCTTATTTCTTCCAGTAGATTCTATCCCTCAAATTAAATCCAATGCAGATATACTGCTTTCAGCCCTGTCCCAGGCTGCTTGAGTCAGTGCTACTCAGTAATTGCACAAAGAATTCATTCGTGTTGCCTCTGAAATGCCAGCCAATTTTTCACTTTGATTGAGAACATGTTCTATTCCATAACTTTACATCTACTTTGCATCTGTTTAAGTCCATCTGTCATTGCCCAGCATGCCCTACAATAAAGCAGCAGTTTTCAATTTATATGCTGAAACAAATTGGTACAAGTGCCTCATGACAAAATGTTTTAAAATTAAAAAAAAGCTAACTATTATTGTGCTCACACTTTTTAAATCCACATTCTCTCTATTCTAATTCATTTGTTCTCTATTCAGTCCCTTTATCTCCACCGAATCCCATGTTTTCCAGAAGGTGGGAGTGAACTGCATGAAAACAGATTCCCAATGGGCAACACAGGGTGAACATCCCGGCCAGCAGAGTGAGCTGGAGAGGCAACCTGTTCTCCCTTTGGCGTAACTCCACCCAGATGCATATGGGAGCGAGGGTTCAGTACTCACTCCCCCTTCACCCCCACACCAAACGGACAACATAGGGACCAAGCAGGTGGCCAAACTAATCCTGGCCCACTGTGGATGGACCGATTCAGTTTAATTTCCCGGCCCAGCCCATGCGTGTAGTCAGACTGCAATAGCATTCCAGGTTGTGTCTGAGGGGTGGTGTACTTGATTTTGTTGCGATCGTCCGCTATCGCAGGAAGCGCAGGAGTCTCGAGGTTAGAAGGAGCACCCCAGCTCTTTGTGGAAATGGAACACTGCTGGGAATTTCACAAGGGTGGGAAGCATTAGCTTGAGTTCTTCCTTTACTGAAGCAGACTGGCCCCTCGGTTGTACCCAACATTTTCTGATTTACCCTGTCTTTTTAACTGCTAAAAATAATTCTGCCTCAGCCACTTTACACCACCTTCAACCTGAAAAATGTTGGGAGCCAGAAACCTCATATGGTAAGGTACCAGAGGATCCTTGTGCCCTGAGAATGGAACAGAGACTGCAGAGCATGGACAGAGAAAGGCTTACACTCAACAACCATGAGAGAGGCTGTCCTCACCTCTGCAGTTCATCTCCAACAAGATGTACCCAGGTAGGTGACCCTCCTATCAGACCTGAAGATAGAACTTTTAAAATAGAAATGGCTGTTGATCGCTGAAGTATGGTGAACACTGTATTTAAATTCCAGGCAATTAAACCATTCACAGAGAGATGACTGGAGGTTGGCTGGTGCCATCAGCACTATGCTGATGGTATGCGTGGGCACGCAACCCCACTCACTGATCTTTTCAAGTGCACTGAATGACGGCATCTGCTACGTACAGTGTGCTTCGTGGCCCCAGATCATCAGGGCAGCAGTTATGTTGTTTGCATTTAAAGGAAGGTGGATTTTTTTTCCAAAACAACTTCCCCTGTGGCAGTGATGGACCTGGGAGCAATTATAATGGAAAATTATGATTTAAAAGTGTATTTTAAGATGCTTTAATTACCAAACCTTTATCCTCGTAATGGGTTTTCTAAATATACTGAGGGTCTTTTTTGCAGCTGGTGTCAGAACAGAACAGAATGCAGGATAGAGCTGGTCCTCAGTTGAGATTCTAAACTGGAGAAAGGCCAATTTTGATGGCATCAGAAAGGATCTGACAAGCATGGATTGGGACAGGTTGTTTTCTGACAAAGGCGTGCTTGGTAAGTGGGAGGCCTTCAAAAGTGGAATTTTGAGAGTACAGAGTTTGTATGTTTCTGTCAGAGTAAAAGCCAAGGATAATAGGCTTAGGGAACCTTAATTTTTGAGAGATATGAGGCCTGGTTAAGATGAAGAAGGAGGTGTATAGCAGGTATAGGCAGACAGGAACAAATGAGGTACCTGAGAAGTATAAGAAATGCATGAAAATAAATTTGGTGCTCTTGAAGATCAGAATGTTCATCTCTGCATGGAACTGATTGAGATGGGGAAATCTTAAATGTTTTTTTTTCATCTGTATTCACTCAGGAGACAGACACAGAGTAAACAGAAGTGAGGCAAAACAGCAGTGAGATCATGGACCCTATACAGATTACAGAGGAGGAGGTGTTTGCTGTCTTGAGGCAAATTAGGATGGATAAATTCCCAGGGCTTGACAAGGTGTTCCCTTGGATTTTGTGGGAGGCGAGTGCAGAAGTTGCAGGTGCCTTAGCAGAGGTATTTAAAACATCCTTAGCCACCGAAGGAAGGGTAAATGCAAGCAGACTTTTTCCACTGAGGTTGGGTGAGACTAGAACTTGACTTCATGGGTTAAAGGTGAAAGGTGAAATATTTAGGGAGGGAGGGAGGAGAAGGTGGCGCGATGCAGCGCCCGCGGCCGTTCCGAATGATATTGTATTTGTTAAGTAGGGGCCGTGCACAATCCTGATTTGATGGAGACAGCCATGAGAAGCACGGAGGAACATCTGGAGAAACTTCTGAAATGCCTGCTTCGCTGCTGCTGCTACTGTGCGATCGAGAATCTCCGGAGGGGTAGGCCCCAAATCCTTGGCTTTGCCTATTGTCTGTTGCTGGGGCCGGGGTCGAAGCGCTCGACAGAGATGGTGGTTGGAGAGCTGGAAGGAGGCTCGGAGTTTTCAGACGGACTCGGAGTCGGACTGTGGTCGGATGCTTCCAAGGTGCTGCATCGGCAAGTTCGCGGCGCTGGAGGTTCACCGTCTGCGTGAGATGATGGGACTTTCGAGAGACTTTGAGACTTCTACCATTCCTGTGGTCTGTTCTTATCAAATTACGGTATTGCTTTGCACTGTTGTAACTATGATGCACTGTTATGATTATGTGGTTTTTGTCAGTTTTTAAGTTGGTTTGTCTTGTGTTTCTGTGATATCATTCTGGAAAAACATTGTATCATTTCTTAGTGCATGCATTACTAAATGACAATAAAAGAGGACTGTGTGTCCTCAAAATCTAATCTAATTTAAGGGAAACATGAGGGGGAACTTCTTTTCTCAGAGGATAGTGAGAGTGTGGAACGAGCTGCCAGTTGGAAGTGGTAGGTGCAGGTTCGATTTCAATATTTACGAAAAATTTGGACAGGTACATGGGAGGGGTATGTAGGACGATGTTCAAGGTGCAGGTTGATGGGACTACGCAAAATAATAGTTTGGCATGTACTAGATGGGTCTAAGGACCTGTTTCTGTGCTGTACTGTTCTATGACTCAATAAGATGTGAGAGTAAACCACTCAGCCCCTTGAGCCTGTCCCACTATTCTTCTATCCTCATACGACAGTCCTGCCATTCCAGGAACCAACCCAGTGAATTTTCAGAGAACTCTACAACAAGGATATTCTTTTTCAGAATAGGAAACCATAACTGGCATATAGTACTTCAGCTACAGATTCACCAAGGCCATTTATAAGTCATCTTTACTCCTGTACTGAGACTCTCCTGCAATTAAAAACTATCTACCACTTGCCTTCTGAATCATATGGTTTCCCAGCATGTGGGATTTCAGTAACCTGTGTCCAATGACACCAAGATCCCCTTGAATATAAATGCTTCCTAGCCTTCCAGCATTAAAACCCACTCAGCATTTTTGTTTTCCCTGCTAATATGGATAATCTCACCCCTTCAACATTCCACTCTATCTGCCACACTGCTACCCGCTCGTTTAGTTTGTCCAGATCCCTGAAATCTCTTTACATCCTCATCATTGCTCAGCTTCCTGTCATCAGCAAACATACTGCTTGGGCAGAAGATAGAAAATGCAGCATCACCGGCATGAAGTGTGAGGAAAATTTCAATCCACCCGCTCCCATTCAACTGCGGAGCTGTGGTCACCGAGTCACAGCTTTGGGCAAAGAGAGGAATTACAGCAAATTTTTATAGATGTACAGTAGAAATCATTCTGACTGGTTACGTTACTGCACGGTATGAAGATTCGAATGCATGAGTTCGAAAGGGGCTGCAGTGGATTGTAGACTGAGCCAGCACCATCTCAGGGACAGACCTCCCCACCATCGACAACATCTTTAAAATGTAGTGCCTCAGCAAGGCAGCATCTGTTATTAAAGACCCTCACCATCGGAGATGTTACTACCATCAGGGAGGAGGTACAGGATCCTGAAGTCCCCCCACAACCAACTCAGCGTTTCAGGAACAGCTTCTTCCCATCTACTAAAAGATTTCCAAACAATCCATTAACACTATTCTTCTTTTGTCTGAGCTATTTATTTATTGACTGATTGAAACATATACTGTAATTTTTTATGCTTTGCACTGCACTGCTACCACAAAACAACAAATTTTCCCGACATATTTCAGTGATAATAAACCTGATTCTGATTCTGATTATATGTGTTACTGCTCAGGGAGTTTCATTTATTCTGGGTTATAACATTCAAATGTTGTACAATTCAGAGATGGTATCAGGCACACTGTTTCTCATGAAAGCTTCTTCCCCTCAGCCGTCAGACTTCTGAATGGACAAAGAACCCCTAAGCACTACCTCAGTATTTTGCCCTCTGTTTTTGCACAACTTATTTAATTCATATATATATGTATGTGTCTATATATCCATATATATCACACGCAAGAGGGCTGATGGATAAGTTCATGGCCTAAGGTAGAAGGAGATGAGTTATTAACTTCAAATTTTCTGCATTTTCACACAAAGAGTTGAACTGCACGTGCACGTAATGAGAGCTGTATAACTCATCTGCGTCTACCTTAGGCCACAAACTTATCAATCACCCTTGCTATGGACCACCTGGAGGTCCAAGACGCTCTCGTTACATGCACATGCATCATTTGAGTGATAATGCAGAAAGTTTGAAGTCATCTCCTTCTACGTTAGGCCACCAAGTTATCGATCACCCCTGCTGTGGACCACTTCTACAAAGAAGGGATCCGTATGCTCCACGACTGCTGGACTAAGTGTGTAAATGTAGGAGGGGACTGTGTTGAAAAATAAATGTGCTAGGTTTTCTAAAATTGACTCCTTCTACCTTAGGCCACAAACTTATCAATCACCCCTCGTATATGTGTGTGTGTGTGTGTGTGTGTGTATTACTTCTTACTGTAATTTATAGTATTATTATTATGTATTGCAATGTACAGCTGCAGCAAAACAACATATTTCACGACATATACCAGTGATATTAATGATTGATTCTGAAAGCTGGGGGTGGGGGTGATACCCTCACCCAGCCTCTTCCCTCTGAGCTGGGCACAACTCTGTTCTGGGGAGCACCTGAACTCAGAGACTTGTGCCAAGTCCCTGGCACTGCCATTTACAGCCCACATAGACGTCTTTCTAAACCAAGTTTGGACTCCAGGGTCAAGTGCACTAGTGCTATAGGAGAATGCTAAGCAGGTTACCACTATACTGAAGATTGGCACTACAACACTAGCAGTACTTCTGATCTATCTGTTTCAATACAATACTGGTATCAACTGACAATGTGGAAAATTGCCCAGTGATGGAAGCTGTCACTGACAGTCTTATCATGGGCATCAATAACCAACCTATTGATGCCTAGTTCTGGCTTCGTCGGGACCAGACCTCATCACACCCTGGGTGCAAACAGGGGCCAAAAAGCTGAATTCCAGAGATGAGGTGATTCTGACTACCTTTGACCTCAAGACAGCGTTTGGCTCAAAGTGGCATCAAGGAGCTCAACAAAACTGGTCAATTACAATTAACATAGATCAACAAACCATTAACTACCACAGCAATTACAATTACAGATTGTTAATAAAATAATCCCAAATTTCTCAATTCCAGTTCCAGAATGGTACTGCACAGTACAGGCCACTTGGCCGATAATGTTGTGCCAACCTGTATTGACGTACTCCATGATCAATGTAACCCTCCATTTTTCTTACATCCATGTGCCTATCTTAAAGGTGCCTATTGTATCTGCCTCTACCACCACCCTCTGGCAGTGCATTTCAGGCACCCAGCACTCTCTATGTAAAAATATTACCTCTGACATCTTCCTATCCTTTCCTCCACTCACCTTAAATGCATGTCCTTTGGTGTTGGCCATTGCTGCCCTAGGATAAAGGTGCTGACTATCCACTCTGTCTATGCCTTTCATAATCTTATACGCCTCTATCAAGTCACGTCTCAACCCGCATCACTCCAAAGAGAAAAGCCCGAGTTCACTCAACCTTTCTTCATAAAACATACCCTCTAATCCAGGCAGCATCCTGGATTAGAGAACACGTGAGCTTCACACAAGCAAGGAACTTTGTTGCACCCTGGTGTACATGACAATAAAACAATCTGATCTGCATCTGCAGTCCTTGTTCCAAAGTGAAGCAATTTAGGTTCCTCCATCTTCTCAGCTCAATCTGTGACCTTTAGCTTTATAGCTCTGCTTTCACTTTAAATGTGATGAGGGTCCTTCAGACAGTGCGCACCAATCAATCATCTCTCTACTCTCCTCTAATCCTTCCACCATTAACTTAAATTGGTCCCCATTGTCACTGACCTGACTGTGGCTCAAGAAGATTAAAAGAATGGTTCATCCTGAGGGCCCCATTTTGGCCTCATTATAATTTGATATATCTCAGCCAAATCTCTCTGCAGTGCACTTATACAAAGAAAACTATGCCAATGCAATCAGAAATGAAAACAGAGCATGCTGGAATGATACAAAACTAGATGGCAGTGCAGGCTGTGAGAAGGGAAGATCTACTTTGGTAGGTAAAATAAAACGGGAGTATTTTTAAAATGGCGGAAGAGAAGTGTGTTGGTGTTCAGAGTGACCCAGCCTTTAATGCAAAAGAATTTCTGTTCAAGAGTAAGGACACCTTGCTCCATTTACAAGGAAGCTTAATGAGACTGCACCTGCAATTCAGCAAAGGGTCATCAGATTGATTCCTGGGAAGGGGTGTTCATCATGTGAGGATAGATTATGCAGACTTGTGGTGCACTCTGCTGTTGAGCAAAGTACAAGATCATTTTTTCTGGGGCTTGACCAGTTACAGGCAAAATTTATATGGCTCACTGGCAGTTATGAATAAAGGGAAAAGCTCAAAGGTGAAATAGAGAGAGGGAGAGAGAGAGAAAGAGAGAGGGACTGAGAGACAAAGAGAGAAAGAGACAGACAGACAGAGACAGAGAGAAGAATAGCTGTGACAGACAGAGGGAGGGTGGCTGGACATTGTTTCACATTTGCACTCACACTCGAATAGTTTGAAAATAGCTTAAAAACTCAAACATGTTAAATCCTAGGCTCTGCATCATTGTTTGATTGTCCAGCTGTCTGTTGGTGCTAATAATATTACACTCTCTAATTAGTTTTGTTTAATATATGCTGTATACTCAGATCCTAGCTTCATTGTGGTTGGTCAGTCCCATTGCTTCTGCACAGGATGACCATTATAAAATTATTCCATATAATATTACCTATTTCAGAGGTGAATGAGCCTCATAGCCACTGTGCAAGCATTTCTACTTCTAAACCAATACAATGGTGGAGTGCAGCTTTGACTGTGAAAACAAGGCAGCACTGCTCTGTATAACAGCAACACTTGAATCCTAGGGGGACCAATATCCTGGCAGGGAGATTAGCAAGGGCTACTGAGGTGACTTTAAACTAGAATGGTTGGGGGTGGGAATCAAATTAAAGAGGCTAGGCGAGAGGAGGTTAGTTCACAACAGGGGGATGGGAACCAGTGCAGAGAGACAGAGGGGTGTAAAATGAGGGTAGAAGCAAAAAGTAGTAAGGTGAAAAGTAAAAGTGGCAGGCCGACAAATCCAGGGCAAGCATCAAAAAGGGCCACTTTTCAACATAATTGTATAAGGGCTAAGAGAGTTGTAAAAGCGCGCCTGAAGGCTTTGTGTGTCAATGCAAGGAGCATTCGTAACAAGGTGGATGAATTAAAAGTGCAGATTGTTATTAATGAATATGATATAGTTGGGATCACAGAGACATGGCTCCAGGGTGACCAAGGATGGGAGCTCAACATTCAGGGATATTCAATATTCAGGAGGAATAGACATGAAAGAAAAGGAGGTGGGGTGGCGTTGCTGGTTAGAGAGGAGATTAACGCAATAGAAAGGAAGGACATAAGCCGGGAGGATGTGGAATCGATATGGGTAGAGCTGCATAACACTAAGGGGAAGAAAACGCTGGTAGGAGTTGTGTACAGGCCACCTAACAGTAGTAGTGAGGTTGGGGATGGTATTAAACAGGAAATTAGAAATGTGTGCAATAAAGGAACAGCAGTTATAATGGGTGACTTCAATCTACATGTAGATTGGGTGAACCAAATTGGTAAGGGTGCTGAGGAAGAGGATTTCTTGGAATGTATGTGGGATGGTTTTTTGAACCAACATGTCGAGGAACCAACTAGAGAGCATGCTATTCTAGACTGGGTATTGAGCAATGAGGAAGGGTTAATTAGCAATCTTGTCGTGAGAGGCCCCTTGGGTAAGAGTGACCATAATACGGTGGAATTCTCCATTAAGATGGAGAGTGACATAGTTAATTCAGAAACAAAGGTTCTGAACTTAAAGAAGGGTAACTTTGAAGGTATGAGATGTGAATTAGCTAAGATAGACTGGCAAATGACACTTAAAGGGTTGACGGTGGATATGCAATGGCAAGCATTTAAAGATCGCATGGATGAACTACAACAATTGTTCATCCCAGTTTGGCAAAAGAATAAATCAAGGAAGGTAGTGCACCCGTGGCTGACAAAGGAAATTAGGGATAGTATCAATTCCAAAGAAGAAGCATACAAATTAGCCAGAAAAAGTGGCTCACCTGAGGACTGGGAGAAATTCAGAGTTCAGCAGAGGAGGACAAAGGGCTTAATTAGGAAGGGGAAAAAAGATTATGAGAGAAAACTGGCAGGGAACATAAAAACTGACTGTAAAAGCTTTTATAGATATGTGAAAAGAAAAAGATTGGTTAAGACAAATGTAGGTCCCCTACAGGCAGAAACAGGTGAATTGATTATGGGGAGCAAGGACATGGCAGACCAATTGAATAATTACTTTGGTTCTGTCTTCACTAAGGAGGACATAAATAATCTTCCGGAAATAGTAAGGGACAGAGGGTCCAGTGAGATGGAGGAACTGAGGGAAATACATGTTAGTAGGGAAGTGGTGTTAGGTAAATTGAAGGGATTAAAGGCAGATAAATCCCCAGGGCCAGATGGTCTGCATCCCAGAGTGCTTAAGGAAGTAGCCCAAGAAATAGTGGATGCATTAGTGATAATTTTTCAAAACTCTTTAGATTGTGGACTAGTTCCTGAGGATTGGAGGGTGGCTAATGTAACCCCACTTTTTGAAAAAGGAGGGAGAGAGAAACAGAGAATTATAGACCGGTTAGCCTAATATCGGTGGTGGGGAAACTGCTAGAGTCAGTTATCAAAGATGTGATAACAGCACATTTGGAAAGCGGTGAAATCATCGGACAAAGTCAGCATGGATTTGTGAAAGGAAAATCATGTCTGACGAATCTCATAGAATTTTTTGAGGATGTAACCAGTAGAGTGGATAGGGGAGAACCAGTGGATGTGGTATATTTGGATTTTCAAAAGGCTTTTGACAAGGTCCCACGCAGGAGATTAATGTGCAAACTTAAAGCACACGGTATTCGGGGTAAGATATTGATGTGGATAGAGAATTGGTTGGCAGACAGGAAGCAAAGAGTGGGAATAAACGGGACCTTTTCAAAATGGGGCAGTGACTCAGTGCTGGGACCCCAGTTGTTTACAATATATATTAATGACTTGGATGAGGGAATTAAATGCAGCATCTCCAAGTTTGCGGATGACATGAAGCTGGGCAGCAGTGTTAGCTGTGAGGAGGATGCTAAGAGGATGCAGGGTGACTTGGATAGGTTGGGTGAGTGGGCAAATTCATGGCAGATGCAAGTTAATGTGGATAAATGTGAAGTTATCCACTTTGGTGGCAAAAACAGGAAAACAGATTATTATCTGAATGGTGGCCGATTAGGAAAAGGGGAGGTGCAATGAGACCTGGGTGTCATTATACACCAGTCATTGAAAGTGGGCATGCAGGTACAGCAGGCGGTGAAAAAGGCGAATGGTATGCTGGCACTTATAGCAAGAGGATTCGAGTACAGGAGCAGGGAGGTACTACTGCAGTTGTACAAGGCCTTGGTGAGACCACACCTGGAGTATTTGGTCCCCTAATCTGAGGAAAGACATCCTTGCCATAGAAAGAGTACAAAGAAGGTTCACCAGATTGATTCCTGTGTTGGCAGGACTTTCATATGATGAAAGATTGGATGAACTAGGCTCGTACTCGTTGGAATTTAGAAGATTGAGGGGGGATCTGATTGAAACGTATAAAATCCTAAAGGGATTGGACAGGCTAGATGCAGGAAGATTGTTCCCGATGTTGGGGAGGTCCTGAACGAGGGGTCACAGTTTGAGGATAAAGGGGAAGTCTTTTAGGACCGCGATTAGGAAAAACTTCTTCACACAGAGAGTGGTGAATCTGTGGAATTCTCTGCCACAGGAAACAGTTGAGGCCAGTTCATTGGCTATATTTAAGAGGGAGTTAGATATGGTCCTTGTGGCTACAGGGGTCAGGGGGTATGGAGGGAAGGCTGGTACAGGGTTCTGAGTTGGATGATCAGCCATGATCATACTGAATGGCGGTGCAGGCTCGAAGGGCTGAATGGCCTACTCCTGCACCTAATTTCTATGTAACACTGAAGTTCAAAGTAAATTTATTATCAAAATACATACTGTATATGTCACCATATACAACACTGGATTCATTTTCTTGAGGGCAATCACAGTAAGTACAAGAAACACAATAGTGTCAGTGAAAGACCACACCCAACCTGACGGGCAAACAACCAACGTGCAAAAGACAATAAACTGTGCAAATAAAATAGAGAAAATCATCATCATCATAAATAAATAAGCAATAATTATTGAGAACATGAGACGAAGAGTCTTTTGAAAGAGAGTCCATAAGTTGGGAGAACAGTTCAGTGATGGGGCAAGTGAAATTAAATGAAGTTATTCCCTTTTATTCAAGAGACTGATGGTTGATGGGTAATAACTGTTGCTGAACCTGGTGGTGTGGGTCCTGAGACTCCTGTACCTCCTTCCTGATGGTTCAGCAAAAAGAGAGCATGGCCTGGGTGGTGGAGGTTCCTGATGATGGATGCCGCTTTTCTGCATCAGTGCTCCATGTAGATGTGCCCAATGGAGAGGAGGGCTCTACCCGTGATGGAATGGGCCATTGTTGCAGTAAGTGTCTTAACTTACTCGCGCATCTAAAGCCACTCTCCCTGGGAGGTGGGGACTGGCCCATGCAAAGAGCATTACAGCCTCTCCCACCAGCTTCGGTTTAGCTGATGGCATCGCAGTCCTGGTAGGGTTTAAGTCTAGCGCGCAGAAACCATGCAGTCTCTCTTTCCCTCTCGGGTCACCATGGATCAGGTAGACAACCAAGTGCCTCGAAATGGCAGACAATGGGGTTGTGCTGCAGTGTGGAGGGCCCACGTACATGATTTAGTTAAGTATTTGCCACTGTGTGTATGTTTTGTGTCTCTTTTGTCTTGTCACTTCAGGCACTCAGTTTGGATAAGTCCCTGTGACCGAGTTTAGCTTGAAGGGTTATTGCATGTTTAGTGCCATAGTCTTGTAACTTACGGGGCTTAGATAAGCACTTCTTTGACTTGGATGGTTGGTCAGGTGTTTCACTGTTTCCTTTCTCACAATCAGTGTCTCCTGTCCCACTTACCAAATCTGCTTCCCCATAACATTTGCTGTAGTCAGCAGGATTTGGTGATTGAACAGAAGATGAGTATCTTCTTAGGAAAAAATCAGAGAAAAATCCCTACACCGAGCACCAGGGTGGACCAACAACTGAACAGGATTTGGGAGTCTTGCCACCTACTGATGCCTGTAGACTGGTCAGACAAATTAGAGTCCCGCATGGTGAAAATCGAACAGCACATTATATCCCACATCGGGCAGAGTTCCCCAAGAGGAAGGGGAGCCAGAGGAATGCTTTCTGACTGCTGACAGCCATCATAAAGCACCAGTGCAAGACGATCGCAGAGAGAGAGCAGGAAATACTAAGTCTAAAGAACAGGGTGGTGCTACCCCCCCATCTACTCGCCCGAGACAGTACAAGCCAGACTGATAACCACATAGTCCCATACCCAGCATGGAGGGCTTCAGCCTGTGGCCCCTCAGACCCAGATGGGACAGGAGGAAGATAAGAAACAGCCGTATCCACTACTTATTGTAGGATTTTCTATTCAAGGGCATTGGTGATTCCATACAGGCTGTGATGCCAAAGCAACCGGTCAATAAATTTTCCACCACACGCCTATAGTAGTTTGTTAAAGTTTTAGATGCCATGCCAAATCTTTGCAAACTTCTAAGGAAGTAGAGGCACTGCTATGCTTTCTTCGTAATGGCGCTTACATGCTGGGCCCGGACAGATACTCTGAAATGACAACACCAAGGATTTTAAAGCTGTTGACCCTCTCTACCTCTGATCCCCGATGAGGACTGGCTGATGGACCTCTGGTTTCCTCTTCCTGAAATCAATAATCAGCTCCTTGGTCTTGCTGACGTTGAGTGAGAGGTTGTTGTTGTGGCACTACTCAGCCAGAATTTCAGTCTCCCTCCTGTATGCTGATTCATCACCACCTTTGATTCGGCCAGTGACAGTGGTGTCGTCAACAAACATGAATTTGGCATTGGAGCTGTGCTTAGCCACAATCATAAGTGCAAAGTGAGTAGAACAGGGGCTAAGACACAGCCTTGTGGTGCACCTGGGCTGATGGAGATTGTGGAGGAGATGTAGGTCATCCAAACCTCAAAGAGCATGGCAAGACAAACACACGCTCTCTCGGTCATAATACTAATATACTTACAAGACACATTCACGCATTCACACACAGTCAAATAGCAAACAGAAGTTCTCACATCCTGACTATGCTTACACACAAATATAAAGTGACAGATGTACTCACACGCATACACGTTTACACAAAAAAAAATCGCAATTTCATAAGCACATATACATACACATACAGAGACAGAAACACACACTCAGACACACACATACTCATTCACAGATACACACACATATGCAGTCACACAAATACTACTGGAAGTACATATACTCAAACATCTTCTCACACACATACACACATATAAACACATTTCACACACTATCATACAATAGCACACATTCTCACATTTTCACGCATACACACATTTTCAAGCCGGCCAGTGGTGTAGTGGCATCCGCGCTGGACTTCAAGGCGAGTGGTCCCAAGTTCGAATCTGGCCGGCGCTTTGCACGCCTTCTATCCGTGCTTGGTTGAGCATCGAGCTAGCAACTCGGCCTCGTGAAAAACAGGCAAGTGCTAAAGAAACAGCAAGATTGCTGCCTGATACGCCACAAGGTGTAGAGAGAAACAACAACAGCAACATATATTCACAAACTATTCAGGCACATATGCACACACTCACACAGATACACAGAAATCCACACACTACACAACCACAGACACATGCTCATGCATTCACACAAAAGTGCACTAAGTATTCATATAAAAAACACACATGCCTGCATGTACACAGAGACACTGATTGACTAATACCAGAAGAGGCTAGCACAATGATGCAGTTATAAACCTGCTGCCTCACAGTTCCAATGATCCAAGTTCAATGCTCATCTTCATACCATCTATGTGGATTTTGCATGTTCTATCTGTGACCATGCAGGTTCCTCCAGCTACTCCAGTTTCCACCCACATCCCAAAGATGTGTGGAATAGTAGGTTAATTTGGCACAGTAAATTGCCTGGTTGGATAACGGAGTGGAGATACATCTCTACCAAAGGAGGTGTAAGGAGCTCCTCCCTCCACTAGCCTGCAGGTCACCCTTGGGCAAGGTGTAACACCTGCCCCCCGATCAAGGTCATGTGAAGCCACAGGAGCAGGCGGTGGATGGTCGAATGAGCAGCTGACGCATATCACAAGTCCAGGTTATGCGACCACTTGTAAAGACACTGCCCAGAAGAAGGCAATAGCAAACCCCTTCTGTAGAAAAATGACAAGAATAATCATGGTCAAAGACCATGATCACCTACGTCATATGACACGGCATGTGATGATGATGATGAAATTGCCCTTAGTGTGGAGGTGGGAAGGGGGGTATATTGTGCAGAAAATTAATAGGAATGTGGAGAGAATAAATGGGGTAGTGTAGAATTGGTGTAAATGGGTGTTTGATGTTCAGCACGGACTCCATGGGTTGAAGGGCCTGTGTGCTTGTTATTTATCTCTCTCTGGCTTGGTGATTGTAAAAGGTCATTTGCAAAGTCACATAAAGTTACTGAAAGGCTGTAAGAACTGACTATCGAATGAGATGAGAATGGTTTGTTTTACCTAGTGTCGCATCTACACACTCACATACAGTGCTAATGTTCAAACACACTCACACAAACACATACAATTATTCATCAACACACACATGCATGCACATACACACACACACAAACTTATACAAACATATACATACACATACACTTACATACACACATATCCATATGCGCGTGCACACACACACACACACACACACACACACACACACACACATACACACACACACACTGGATTACATCTAGTACAAGCTGGTGCTGAATAAAAGGTTGTCGTTGACTGGATCTTTGGAAAAGTATAATGTGAGACATTGGAGGAGGAATGTTTATGTACACAAACAGCAGGGTCTTAGTATTTAATATAATGGGTATACTTAAGAGTCGGAGAAACACATAGGGACACAGATGCTTGGGCTGACAGGACGCTGGATGGAGTTGTACAGCGATTGCTCCTACAGATTGTGCGGCTTGTATACAGGTGGAAGCTGCACTTTGACCTGAGGCTGCTCCTGAACACTGAACACGACTCGATGGTAGATTATATGCACAGATTACATCTGCATCACTCTGGAAGCTGACAGTCTCAGAGCATTGATAAACAGAAGAGATTCTCCAGATGCTGGAAACCTAGAGCAACACACATAAAATACTGGAGGAAATCAGCAAGTTAGGCAGCATCTCTTATATGTAACAGCTTACAACTCTTGGGCAGCATCTATTATAGATGCTGCCCAAGAGTTGTAAGCTGTTACATAAAAGGATCCTCGTCACTGAAACACTTTACAGTTTGCTGCACTGTGCGTGATATCTCTGATCTCTGGCTCAGTTCTCTTGTGCACAGATTAGGTCCAGCACAAAGGAACAGCCAGCGAGTGAGTTGGCAACTTCATATTTCTGGATGCTCTGAATTGCATCATGGAGACAGCTACTCCCCAGCACCATCGAGAGCTGAAGTCATTTTCTGATCTTGAGGGACAGCACAGGGCCACTGCCTCACAACTCCAGAGACCCATGTTCAATCCTGACCTCTGGTGCTGTCTACGTGGACTTTGCATATTCTCCATGTGATCTGGTTGACTTCCACATCCCAAAGGCAGGTGGGTCAGTTGCCCCAAGTGTGTAACCGAGTGGTGTAATCTGAGTGAAGTTGACTGGAACATGGAGACAGTAGGAAAAATTAGATTAATGCCAGATTAGAGTCAATGGATGGTAATCAGTTGGCAGAGACCAGTTGGGTCAAGGGGCCTGTTTCCATGTTGCACCTCTCTATGACTCTATGATTCATCACACCTTCAATGAGGAACACTCAGTAGGGTAAACCCTCAGCCCTGATCACTAATCACTAATAAATTCCAAGTCCTAGGCCTCAATATCTCCCTGTGCAACTGGATCCTTGATTGCCTCACTTGCAGACCTCACTCAGCTCGATTAACAACAACGTCTCCTCCACAACCTCCATCAGCACAGATACTGCACCAGCTTGTGTCCTTAACCACCTCCCCCCCCCACCCTCAGCTGTAGGAGGCTAAGCACAGCTCCAGTGCCGTATTTAAGTTTGCCGACGACACCACTGTTGTTGGCCGAATCAAAGATGGTGATGAATTGACATGTGTCAAAGCAACAACCTCTCATTCAACATCGGCAAAACCAAAGAGCTGATTATTGACTAGAGGAAGAGGAAACCGGTCCTCATTAGGGAATTGGAGGTGGAGAGTGTCAGTAGCTTTAAATTCCTTGGTGTTAACATAACAGAAAGTCTGTTCTGGAACCAGAACAGAAGTGCCATCACAAAGAAGGTACAACAGTACCTCTACTTTCTTAGAAGTTTGCACACATTCAGCATGTCATCTAAAACTTTGACCGACTGCTGTAGATGCACAGTGGAGGGTATCCCGTCTGGTTGTATCACAACCTGGCATGAAAACACCAATGCTCAGAAATGGAAAAGTCCACAAGAAGTGGTGGATACAGCCCAGTCCATCACTGATATCATTGAGCACGTTTACAAGGGGCACGCTCACAAGAAAGCAGCACCTTTCATCAAAGACCCCCACCATCCAGGCCATCTTCTCTTCTCACTACTACCATTAAGTAGGATGTACGGGAACCTTAGGTCCCACATCACCAGGCTCAGGAACAGTTATTACCCTACACCCATCAGGTTACTAAACAATGTGGATAACTTCACTTACCTTAATACTAAACTGATTTCACAACCTATGGACTCACATTCAATGAATCTACAACTCAAGTTTTCAGCATTATTTATTTGCTTCTTTATTTAGTGTTTGCACCATTTGTCCTCCTTTGCAAATCTGATGCTTATCAGTCTTAGTTACGTATAGTTTTTTATAAGTTCAATGGTATTTCTGCATTTTCCTGTAAACTCCTGTTAGAAAATGAATCTCAAGGCTGTATATGGTGACATGTACTTTGATAACAAACTTACTTTGAACTTTAGTACTTTGGACTTTGATGCTGGCAGGGCGACCATTGTGCCCCAAAATCAAATCAATTCATCCACATATGTTATTTTGTGTACAATTCAATTTCAATGAAAAGTAAAACATAAAGCCCGAGGGAAAGTTGCGGACTTTCTGCGTATTGCAGCCCTTGGCACAGGATACAGGTTGGTACTCAGATGTTCATGATGCAGTGTAACTTAAAGTATTCTCTCTTAGCAGGCCCCAGTCCATGGAGCCCTCAAGTCAGAATCCCTTTAAATATTGTACTGAACTCCTTCTCCCCTGTATCCACTACTTCATACCACTGCCATTAAGCCACACCCTCCCATTCCCTTCCTCCTTCTGAATCTTGCTCAAACTGCCACCTACCAAACAGAGCACAGCAACTCCCAATCCCACCATGACTACCAATCTGTCTATCTCCCCACCACTCCACCCCCACACCAACTCCCTAAACCATGCTCAGTAATTGACCCCCATGCAGGCAAAGAGGGCGTAAGGAAAATATTTGCCACTAAAATCAAGGAAATGATGAATACTTCATAATCAGAATTCTGTCCATAATAGAGGTGGCTGAGTTTACAACCCTCTGCAGCCTCTTTCGATCCTGTACATCAGTGTCTCCGTACCAGGTGTTGATGCAAAAAGTCAGAATGCTCTCCACCATACATCTGTAGAAATTTTCCAGCGTCTTTGGTGACACATCACCTCTCCCAAAGTCCACAATCAATTCCTTGATCTTGCTGGTCTTGACTGCAACCCCACTTAGCCAGCTGATTTATCTCGCTCCTGTATCTCGCTCCTTCGTTGTCATCTGAGATTCTACCCACAACAGTGGTGTCATTGGCAAAAATATAGATGGCATTTGAGCTGTGCCTAGCCACACAGATAAGGGTGTAGAGAGAGTAGAGCAGTGGGCTAAACACACATCCTCGAGGTGCACCAGTGTTGAATATTGGCGAGGAGGAGACGTTATTACTGATCAGTACCTAATATCACTTCCCTTTGAGGAAATCAAAGATCCAGCTGCAGAGGGAGGTACAGAGGACTAGATTTTGAAGCTTGTTGATTAGTGGTGAGGGGAACATGGTGTTAAACACCAAAGTGGAATCAACATACAACAGCTTGGTGTATGTTGTCCAGATCCTCTAAAGCTGAGTGGAAAGCCATAGGTGGGGTCTGCAGTAGAACTATAATCCAGTGCAGTCCACAACTACATGAAGCACAGGTCCCTGACTTACCACGCTATACATAAAATGCTGTGTAGTTCACTGACCTTGGTGTCAAGCCAGCATTGATCTGATGTGGCGACAGGAAGTCCCCCAAAGTCCACCTATAACTTCTGATAAATATTGTGAGGAAGGAGAATATCAAAATAAACATGGATCACACTACAGGCTAAAACCACAGCCTGAATGTGTAGGCCGAAGGTAAGTTTGCTTCCATTGCAATCCTTTCTCATTTTTTTACGCAAGAGATGATGATGAAGACAGTAACACTGAGGAGGAGGGATGTGAAGTGTTGTATCTTAAAACATAAAGAATTAATATATATTAAGGGGCCTGGCAGTTTTAACTATGGAGGAATTAACAAGCCCAGATAAAATATTTTCCAAGTCTAAAAGTGAGGGAAGAAATAACATAGCCCTCGAGTGGCATTTCCTAATCCTCTTTGACAGCAGGAGCGATGGACAATGTAGCACCAGAGTTTAAACAAAGAGAAAAGATAAACAAAGTAGCTACAGGCAGCTTTGACAAAGGGTCCTGGTTCTGAAACATTAACTTTGTCTCTCTTCCCTCAGCTGCTGCCTGACCTGCTGAGTGCATCGGGCATTGTCTGGTTTTGTTTTGATTCATTTAACTGTAAGGCTGTCAGCCAAGTATTAGCGGGGAACAAATCACTAGAAAGAACATCTGAGCAGCAGCACAAATCAGTAGTTAAATAAGTAATGTGTAATGAAGAACAGTCATCATGTATATAATAATTGAGGGTCATCTATGGTTGAATTGACTGAAAGGATAAAAAGGATGTTTAATGCTGGCAACTCTTTGCCACCACGAATGACCAAGCTGGGTCTGCAGCTAGTTATGATTGTCTTAATTGACCTAATCTTATTCATTAATCTAGCTGTCATGGAAACATGTTGGTGACAGTATGAGTAATGGGAAAGACCACTGTACTGGCCTGTGGAGGTGAAATTCAGTATTCTCTTGAGGAAGTCCTCTGTATTCAGAATGGATAAGGAAGCTCTGAACTGTTCATTGACAATGGGCAGAAGCTGCAGCAGAAAAATCAAGTGAAGTCTGCAACCACTTGAAGCGTAAGTCCCTTACTCACCAACCTATGCATAAAATGTTGTGCATTTAGTGTCAAGCCAGTCCTGATCAGATGTGATGACACAAAATCCTCCAGAGTCAATCTATAACTTCCCACCACCCAGAGCAGCAAGGGGAGATCACTAGTTCACCGTCCAAATAAGTCTATCATGATTTGGTCATATATCACCATTCTTTCATCCTCATTTTGACAGACTCCTGGAACAGTTCTGGTATGGCAAGAGTCCATCAGTGAACAGGGGAAAAGATTCAATGATGTTCATAAAGTCTTGGAAAATTGTAACATCCCCATTGATTCATGGGGATCCCTGGCACATGACAGTTCAAGGAAGAGAAGAGATATTTGGGATGATACTGAGAATCTTATGGCCATAGATCAGGAGAAAACAGAAGCCCAGTGTAAATGGTGGAAGAGTCACACCATCTCATAAACTACCCACCTGCCCTTAACATCAGCCATCTCTTGCGCCATCAATAAAAGGGTCTTCACTTCCCATACGGACCTCACTCTTCACCTCATGTCCCCTAGAATGGGAACTGAGGCAAGTCATCCTCAGTTCTATGGGACTGCCTTCCAAGGAGAAGAAAGATTCTCTGGTTTCAACCTAAGAACATTGTAGAGGCACCTTCACAACACAGACTACAGTTGCTCACAAGAAGACTCGATATCCCCTTCTCAAGGGCAACTAGAGATGGAAAAGACATATTCCCTTTGTTAATGAAGCACATTTTTTAAAAATTCATATTTAATGTTTCAATCAACTGAGTGAATCACATTCCACCAGCACTGATTGTTGTAAAAACCCAGCTGCTTCACTAATTAATCATTCATTATTCAAATAAAGAAGCGATGAATCCCAGGTTGGAGATTATGCCAAATCTCTGAAGGAAGATATTGTGAGTTTATTTTAGCCCGAGTATGCTTGCCAGTTATCTGATAATAACTCCCTTCCACGCCAATTGATCAACAGTGTAAGGGTTGTACTACTGGTAATTATTGCCAGCAAATGAGAAACTTGGACTAGGAAGCCAAATGCACAGTGATTTAAATTTCAATTCAACTCCAGGTACACAGCAGTGTTGACAACTCCAAACTGCCTCTGGAATTACATAGAAGGGTAATTAGGATGGGCAACAAATGTACTTGCCAGTAATACTCACCTCCTGTGACTGAACAAACATTGGCCATGTGGGATTTGGAGCAGTTTGTGATTTGGGGATCTAAGCTGCCTTTAGAGTGACTTCTGCCTGTCAGAAAAAGGTCCAATGATGGAGAGAAATTCCTGAAGAAAAGCAATGCCTGTAAACCCCCGGTAACATTTCTATTGTTGCTTAAACACGGAGCATGACATATTGGGAAACTGCTTATCCTGCAAATAAAATTGGAAGATTTTGTGGAGACAGCACGAGCAATCCCTCTCCAGAGTTTTGAGATGCTTGTTGTAGATAGCCCATGTGTCTGAAGCACTTAGTAGGGCAGGAGTCACCAAGTACTGGCTAAATGCAGACCAGCATTGCTGTGTTAACATTACCTCCATCTAAGGACAGCTTATTCCCTCCCCAAAAAACACTACTGATGAGGAAAGGATGGCTTTATGGGCACCAGTGCATATGTAGTTCAATTTCAAGCTCAAGTTAAGTTTAATTGTCATTCAACCATACATCAATACGCATAAACACAGCCAAACAAAATAGTGTTACTCTGGGGTCAAGGTACAAAACACAGTACCAAGTCATGCACAGCACAAGGCACATATAGCACATACAAGAGGGCAGTAAAATACAGTCACCCTAAAAACTAGAACATAGCCCAAGTCCCTAAGTGACATGTCCCATAGATTGATGGAGCATGATTGTTGTCGTCAAGATCAAGCCCTCAGACATTTGCAGATGAATGCATGCCCACAATCCATCTTGTCTTCCACTGAGCAGCACCGATGGAAGGGGCCTGGCCCCAACCCAGAATGGATGCTGCACCACACTGCCTCCAGCATCTTCCCCTCCTGGTGGCTGCAACAGGTGTGAGGCTCAGTCTGCACTACAACCGAGGCCATGCAGCACCCCTGCCGCCAGTCTCATCATTAAACCCATGTACCGGACTTGCAATGTTCCACTGCATTTACCCATTTGGTGGAGTTTTGTCATCAAAGCCTGCATTCATTGAGAAGTGTCTTTTGGGAATTGAGATGTGATTTCTGTTTTATAGCGTGTTGCTGTGGATCTTGGGGGCTGAGGTTGGGGTTCTGATTGGTACGAAACTTTGCCTCCACATGTTCAGTGAAAGGTCCATCTTCTCATGTGCATCAATAAAGGAAATCACTGGAGACACTTAGAAGTTGCAGAGTTCAGTGTGCTGCTGTGTGGCTTCGATTGGAAGCATGCCTACACATCTTGGACACTATCCAAGTGGCTCTTAAGTAACACAACAGTATCATTTACGAAGCACTAGTTTAGGTGCTGCAAGGGCAGGACTTGAAGGGATATTGGCTGAACGCAGGAAATTAGTGCTTAATTGAGTGGTCACCATGGTCAGCATAGTCTCGTCGGGGCGAAGAGTCTCTATCTGTGCTGTATTGCTCTGACTCTCTGGCTCTAGACTATAAAATTCTAGAAATTTCTGTTTTTCTTTGATACGTGATCCACCTCAAATAAAATATCAATGTTCTTATTTAATAAGAATCAATTGTCTCCTTTAAAACCAACCAGGAATATCCTGAATTAATTAGTATTGGAGATGTCTGAAATATAACACTAGGAGAGAAGAATGAATACTCAAAGATTTTGTTTTACTTTGCAAATGACTGCATTCACCAAAATCACATTAATATATGTATACCAGTGCTTGTACACAGTGGAGTTCTTAATGTATAATAGTCAAGTTCAAAATTATGGCACAGAGTCCACCGCTATTGATAATGCTCCAAAATATGATTGACTTTCTTAGTAGTGGATAGTTCATTGTCTGCTATCAAATGTTTAATCATTAGGCAGATATGCCCTGTAAAAATGCCTAAACTGAAATTCGATCTGAATTGAAATTATTCCTCTGTATTTGCACAAAATAAAAGGCCCTTTGTTTCTAGTCACTGCTTTTTCCACCAGCATTGGACGAGAAGAAGGGTCTCAGTCCAAAACGCCGACTGTTTATTTTAAAGATATTTTATATTTAGGACAAATAATAAACAGGCCAAGACTTCTGCAATAACATCTGTTATATCCTCACCCAGGATAAGGACTGGAGGCACATGGCCAGGTACTACTGATCTAAAGGTAAATATCTGCAGGTGCAGAACATCTGAAATAAGATCAGAACATGCTAGAAGTTGCCAGCAGGTCAGGAGGTATCTGATAAAAGCTTGAGGAAAAGCGTTTCAGGTTGATGGGCTTTCAGCAGAATACCAAATCACACAGATGAATAGCAGTGCCTGTCTGTGAAGGAGCAGATAGTGAGCAGTTCACAATGCCTTCACAGACCACCACTATTGATTGTGAAGAGTCATTGACCTGAGTTCCAGACACTTGCTCTTTAAGTTTTACAACCCTCCAGAAATAGATTCCTCCACAGAGCCAGCAGTGGTTTAATAAAGCTAACAACATCGTCTCAAAAATAATCAGTTTGAGAAATAAAATATGTCCTTGCCACATTCTTTTATCCTTCTCATCAAAGTTGAGGGAAAGGAAGTCCAGATCAGAATCAGTTTTATTATTACTGGTGGAATGAAATGAAAAGTGAGTGATTTACTTGATATCACACACATTCTGTGTTATTCCCAAGGAGCCCTATGCTGCTCCTCTGAAATTTGGAGGTGGGGGAGAGGAGATGACAAACATTTGGAATGTGGGGGCTGGATAAACTTTTAGCAAGAGAATGCACAAAAGACAAGTTATTTTGGAAAGGGGTTTTGTTCAGCTGAACATCTGAATTAAATTTTAGAGATGTAGACTCTAAAACAGACTCCAGCTGTGCAAACCCAATGCTAAATATAAATCTGCAGAAAAGAATCCATGCTGTCAAAGTAATTAATTTCACAACAAGAACTGAACAGGTATCAGCCTGAACCATTAACTCTGCTCTTATTTGTACAGATGCTGTCTGGCCTACTGAAATCTAGAACATTCTCAGCTCTAGATTTTCAACATCTACCGCATCTACTTTCAGGATTTCTGGAAGTAGTAGCTGGCAGGTATAAATAGTAAATGGGCAAGGTGAGGAACTAATTTTGATGCAGATCAGACCCCAGGATGAAAAGGAAATGAAAGCTCAAACTTCTAGTCTGGCTAAAAATACTTGACTCAGTGCAACTCATTGGAGACTAATGTCTAGAGTCAAGTTCAATGTTAATGCAATAAGAACAGAAATGCTGAAAACCCTTCAGCAGGCCATGTAGCATCTGTGAGGAATGATATTGTTTCTGGTTTGCTCTGACAGCCAAAGACTGAATGTTCACCCATATCCTTCCAGTCGAGCCAGAGGACTGGAGGGTGGCAAATTTTACAAATTAATTGCCAAAACAGAGAAGAATAAACATTCCAGTAGTCCAGTCAGACAAATGCTTAAAAACAATAACCTGAAACAAAATTACTTGAAACTTTGCAGATTTATAAATAAGAGCCAGCAAGGATATTTTACACATCAAATCATGCTTGACTAGTGATTGATTATATAATTATGAAGGTGTTGATGAGGGCAATGTGTCTGATCTCCTTTACAGACTTCCAAAGGTATTTCACCTGGGACTACATAACACCATTATCACGGAAATTCAAGGCTATGGGTTCATAGGGACTGTAGCGAAATGGATAGAACATTGGAAATATATAGAAAATATAAAAACAGAATAAGCAACACCAGGGCATTAATGTGCATTAACTGTCTGGACAGATGTACAGGACATAATTTCAAAGAGAAATTACAGAAGCCTGGAAGTGATAGGAAATGTGAAAAGTGGAAGAAAATGAGAAGGGAAGTAACAGATGGCAATGTCGTAGAAACAGAGGTGAGTTAGGCAGACATTGCCAGCTAAAATTTAACACAAGAGTGGGATGATATATCTTAACATAAAGAACATGAAGAAATAAAAAGACTGAAATGCTACAATTTAACAGTGAATGTAGGAACAGAGAGACCGGGGTGGGCTTACATTCGTCAAAATTTGCAGATCATCTTAAGATTGCAATGAAAATAATATATGACATCCTTGATTTTATTAATGGAAACACAGAATACAAAAGCATCACAGTACTAAACCTTTAGAATGCAGCATTTGGACCTCAGCTGGAGTACTGGACTGAGGCATGCTCAGTATAAGGAACAGCCCTACTAACCTGACCCTAACATGTGAGTTTAAATGTCCTAAGCACCCTGATCTAAGGTTCTGCTCCCAGAGAGACCTGACAGCTTGTGAGAGGCTTCCCTCCTGTTAAGGCATACCAAGCTTTGAAATAATTTGAATATCACTGGAATTCAAAAACATTAACAACTATTACCATTGCGTCCGATAATTAAAGAGGACATAAATGTTTAGCACTGAAACAGGATCATTAAAATGCATTAAAACATTAATAAATAAAAACTTTAAAATAAGGCAAATAAAATTGAAACACATTTCTCTACCTATTCTCCAGGTCAGTAGTCAATAGACAATAGACAATAGACAATAGGTGCAGGAGTAGGCCATTCGGCCCTTTGAGCCAGCACCACCATTCGCTGTGATCATGGCTGATCATCCACAATCAATATCCAGTTCCTGCCTTATCCCCATAACCTTTGATTCTGCTATCTTTAAGAGCTCTATCCATCTCTTTCTTAAAAGCATCCAGAGACTTGGCCTCCACAGCCTTCTGGGGCAGAGCATTCCACATATCCACCACTCTCTGGGTGAAAAAGTTTTTCCTCAACTCTGTTCTAAATGGCCTACCCCTAATTCTTAAACTGTGGCCTCTGATTCTGGACTCACCCATCAGCGGGAACATGCTTCCTGCCTCCAGCGTGTCCAATCCCTTAATAATCTTATATGTTTCAATAAGATCCCCTCTCAGCCTTCTAAATTCCAGAGTATACAAGCCCAGTCGCTCCAATCTTTCGACATATGACAGTCCCGCCATCCCGGGAATTAACCTTGTGAACCTACGCTGCACTCCCTCAATAGCAAGAATGTCCTTCCTCAAATTTAGAGACCAAAACTGCACACAGTTTACAAAACTGTAATCTCTGCGTTTAATGGGAATTCTTATCCCACCTCCAGCATATTGACTGGGAGCACAGAAGGCCATGTAGAGATCTGATAGAGGTATTCAAAGTCACAAGTGGCTTGCTGCGTAAGTAAAAGGGACTGCTTCCAGAAATAGGTTTAGTGTCAGATTCAAGGTGGACTGGGAAAGATGGGGGAGTACAATGATGCAATGTGCAATACACTGTCTGAAAGGATGATAGGAGTCAATCGATAAACAGAATCATATAATTTAAGGGAAAAATTATAGGGCTAAGAGCAAAGGGGAAAATGAATGGCACTATCATTGCATTGGCAGAGCCATGATTAGTCATTTATCATCCTCCTCTGCAGTTCCATTTAATAATATGCTGGAAACAAAGAAAACAATTAAATTGAAACAATTTTTTTTTCACAAGTACATTTCCATTGCATGCCTTTTCATTCATTTTAAAGAGCTATTTATTTAATGATATTAACAGCAAGGACACACACACAAGAAAATCTATTTGCCACTGAAAGTGATTAAAATCCAAGAGCAGCTGAGGGCATTCATTTCAGTTCAGTTCAGTTCCATTTCCAACAACTCATTTATTTATTCATCCAAAATCGCATGGAGCAAATATAATATGAACTATTAAAAACTTCTGTGATGTGTTGCTCTGGAATTGTTTTATTATAAATTTGCTAAAAAATTTGTAACATCATTCAGAGAACAAGCTGCAAAAAGGTAATGACAGAGAATCGCTCATTTCCTCATTATAGAGAAATATTAATTAAAAACAAAAACTGGAACCATTCTAAGTCGTATTTTAAAAAGCAAGTAAAGATTAAGGCAATAGATCTTTCTAGAGCAACACATACAAAATGCTGGAGGAACTCAACAGGTCAGACAAACATCTAATAAACAGTCAACATTTCGGGCCGAGACCATTCTTCAGGTCCTGAAGAAGGCCTTCTAGATGTTCTCTTATAGAATTCAACCAGTAGAAACTTCAAATAACTTTATTTCTCCGTCTGTGACAACTCTCCATCTGTGATATTGGTTCAACTTGTTTACTCCAAGTAATGTCAGGTGTTTCAACATCAGACACTCTCGCTCAGTAACCCAGCCAGGGTTGATCAGGACCTCGTTTGTGTCCCAACAGGATTGGTCCACAGATCACACCTCTTGGTCCATAGCCATCTGGAGGCTTGCTCAGCAGCCCCTGTCGGTCCTGATGGCTCTTTACTTTGCAGCCTCTGTAATGCCAAGGAGAGAGTAGGTTCTGCACAGCGAGCAGCCAGCAAAACCTCCACACCCCTCCTCTATAGGTTCACATTGTGCCCTCCGCTCCTGTGTCTGGCACTGCTCTGCCAGCTCTTGGTATTTGGCTTTCTTACATTCAAACACCTCCTCAATCTGGTCTTCCCAAGACACTATCAATTCTACCATGACCGCCTGCTTTGAGGTTTCTGACAGAATGACCTTGTCAGGCCTCAGAGATGAAGATGCGATGAAGTCAGGGAACCTTAATTGCTTGCCCAGATCGACCTTCGGTTGCCAGTCAGACACTGTGATGAGCAAGCCTGCTGCTGATCTGGGCTGAAGCTGTGGTTAGTCTCCAGTTTGACAAAGGCTAACTGTTCCCAATCACTCACTGAGCAAATAACCTTGTTTACAGTTTATCCTCATGGTCACCTTGGTTTTACCACATCAGAGACATACCCCATCCCCCACCTTTCCGAAAGTCTTACAAACTTTTGTCTCTTTCCTCCAGTTCTGATGAAATGTCTTCAACCTGAAATGTTAATTCTGTTTCTCTTTCTAGTAAGTGAAAATGTGCCAAGCTGTATGGGTCCTAGTGCCCTTCCCTTGGACAACATCAGTGGCGTGGAGAGGGGAGACTTGCAGCATGGGCAACTGCCGGTCTTCCATACAACCTTGCCCAGGCCTGCACCCTGGAAACCTTCCAAGGCACAAATCCATGTGGCTAACGAGACTAACGGATGCCTATAATATAATTCCAGATGTGATAACTCTACTATTGAGGCAGGAGGGCCACCACTGATCCTGTATCTTCTTTTCATTGTATTTTAGTCAACCTTTGCTGGTTTCTTAAAATGTCCTAATCTTCTAGTTGACTATTAATCTTCACAGAATTGTGTTTTATTTTTTCTTTCCATTTCACTCCTCCATTAACTCCCTTGAAAAGATTCAAAGTACATTTATGTTTACAGAATACAACCCTGAGATTCATCTTCCCACAGGCAGCCATGAAACAATGAAACACCATGGAACCCGTTCAAGTGTAGCCCCCTGGCCAGCCTCAGGCTCACTCAGCTCACTTCCGTCTAGGGGGAGCAGACTTCGGCCCCGCCAAACTGGGTAATTAAGTTTGTGTGGATGCTGTGTGATGTACCCCACCCCGCCAAATAACAGACAATACACCATATGCGATTAAATGATTACACTTTATAGATCTTAAAGGAACTATGTAATTAATAGATAAAATATAAAAGGAAAGATAAAGGTGCCAAACTTATCAAAGTTCAACCAATTCGTGCACAACAGTTGGAGCTCAATTAACGGAGTCTTCTTTCCACCATTTGATCCCCTCCGACTACCTGGGATCAACCACGGTAGTCGACCAGACGATCCACACTAATCTGTCTTCGTCTCCTCTCCTCGCCGAACACCCTGGGCCTCAGACTTCCGCTCGGGGTCCGTCCGCTGTCCAGCTTACAGCATTGAGTCTCCTCTCTCTGTCCCCATCGCCTTCTCTCCAAAGCCCCCAAAACACAATAGCTTACAGACACACAAGAAAGAATAACATCTATCACAATTGGTTCGTTCTCTCTCTTATCAATAATATAACCCAAACAAGCAGAGAGAGAGAGAACTCCTTACATTGCAGTTATTATTACAGAAAAGACATTTTAATTATAACATAACAAAGAAACTATTTTGTTAGCCTTCACAGTAACATAAAAGAAGAAACCCCTTACACAAGAAAACATCAAGCACCCAACACGCAAAAAAAGAACAAATTGCGCAAATGTCAAAAAGCCAGTAAACAACATGTAGAATATCAAACCAGGAGTCAATTATTCAACTTAGTTCAGTTCAGCACCATGCCGCTAACCAATGCAGGTCATTCTTCACCAAAGCATCCTAGTCTGCACCGATTGCCGCAATCAAACTGCTCAAAAACAGCAAAAAGAAGAGTAGCCAGAGTCCAGGAACACACACAACATAAACCTTAAAGTCCCCTAAAATGAGCCCATAGCCTCGCTGATCAATCCTTGCAATGTAGATCCCGAGACTCCTGCACTTTCCTCCAACAGCTGCTAGCGAGAAGGTGAGGACGACCAGTCAAACACGGGCAGACTGTGTCAATCACCCAGCCGTCCTTCGCTCTCATCCTCGTTGACTTCAACCTTGCTCGACGTCACAATCAGAGGGAAGAAATGAAGTTGATCATGGGCTCACACCCTTGATGCCTCAATTGGAAAGAAGCAATGGAGTCGATTGTGGGTTCGTGCCCTGTCTCCAGGCTTCCAGGCCGCATACTCTGCTCAAACCCTCACCAAACTCCCCCGGAGACGGCAAAGCGCCAGATCACTCAGTGGACCCAAAAACACACCATCAAAATGTAAATCACAGGCTCCAATCACAAGACTCACTGGCCATTGGTGATATTGTTCACTGGCACCATCTTCACAGAGAAGTTAGTTAGTTTAGTAAGCCATGACTAAGATAATCTTTCTCATTGAGTCTTTATTTTTTTAATGGAATCTTTACTTATTGAAAATTATGATATACAGGATCTCCTTAAAATTCAGCCATTGCACAACTATAGTCTTAGACAAATCTTTAGTGAGCTCCAACTTAATATATTAGAATATGTCTTAATTTAAGTCTAAGACAATCATGTCACATTTCATTTTCTGATCATCAGCAGAATATAACATTAATTATGTTATGATTATTCTTCTGCCAAGGATCATTTACTATTGGTTGAAATTCAGATTCAGATTCAGATTCAGATGTACAGTGAAATACGTTGTATATGTTAACAACCAGCACTACCTAAGGATGTGCAGGGGGAAGCCCACAAGCATCAGTACTGATCCCAGCATCAACATACTCTAGCTTGTCCACAATGTTCAGCAGTGTAACACAGAACACAACAAGCAACACAACAACACCAACAAAACAAGCTCCTTTCCTTCCTCCTCTGACTCACCCACCCACACAGACAGTTGTCCATCCCCAGGACAGGCCTCTAGGCCACCACGTGGACAATGGGTGTCTGACTTTCCCAGTTGACTTCGGACTTGCAGACCCAGGACAACGGCCATCGGGCTTGACTTCAGATCTTCCGATTAACCTTCAGGCTTCAGCCTTTGGTATCAACCTCAGGACTAGCTGATGACAGGACCCAGAACTCCAGAGCTCGAACTCTGAACTCACCGATGATGGGCCTTGAACTCTGGACTCAGCAACTGGCCTGCTTGGGGGGTGGGGGGGAGTCACTGGCTTTCATGGACTTCCAATCCTGGGTCCCACTGGCCTGGGGAGATTCACTGACCCAGTGGGCCACCAACCCCTATCCTTGCTGATTCTCGTCCACAGCGCTTGACAGACTAATATCTGTGCATGTTCTTCATCGTATACCAGGCCACTCACCTTTGAGTGTGGAGGCCTAACCTCCGGCCTGATGTCTAACTCCTCCACATCCTAGTCCCTAAACCTTACTCTGACACTAACTCCCCTCTCTGTCCCCAAAACCATCCCTATGAACCTAAAAAAACTAAATCTGAGCCACAGTTTTGTAGCTCAATTCCATCTTGACAAGCAATTAATCCTGTTCCATTACACAAATGACCATTTGCAACAAGAGAGAGTCTATCTGCCACCCTTAACATTCAAGAGCATTATTATTTGTGTAACCCACCATCAACAACCTAGGGGTCACCATTAAAGAGAAACTTAACTTGATTCAAATAACTTTACTTAATTCAATTAATTTATGTCAAATGGGGACGAGTGGCATAACGTAATTAAAAATTTATTTGTCAAACTAATGTTACAGATGCAGATGAGATGCAGGCATCTTGTGGTGAGTGATTCTACAAAGTATTTTGCCAACCCAGCCAGACCAGGTATACCACACCATACCCTTTACTACCTGGCTGACTTTTGTTCCAATGTCATTAACTGAAAAATAATCTGCTTTGATTGAACCATGACCTCCAACATCAAGAGACAGAAGGGCAGCAGATGAATGGGAATGTGATTATGAGCAAGTCCCTCAAGTGATATCCAACTGGATGATGGTCACAGCCCAGATCCCTGGACCCAACACATTGTATAAATACTGTTACTCCTGTCAGAGCAGCGGTTCAAAAGGGTTTTGGAGAGCTCAACCTACGCAAGGGAAGTTGGAGGTGAGAAATACTGTAAATGTACGTTTTGTCAGTGATCCGAACATTACCACAAATTGTGTGGTGATCTCCTGAACCGCCTTCATTGGACAGACGCTTTCACACGTCCACCAGAAATTGGAAGCTTCACGGAGATGGCTGGAATTTATGGGGCAAAGACACCCCGCTGACAAGCTTCCCCTGTGTAGTGGCGGTAATGTAGGGGAGACAGAGAGTGACCCAGTGAAGATACACATCGGGTTAGCTTTAAAAACACCCGCAAGAACAGGTGGCAGGTAGATGGACAGATGTCGATAGAGGGAACGAGTAGGGGTACGGGAGTCGGTTGGTGGGTGGGTGAGAGAGTGAGACAGAATGCGCTGGGAATCACCGCTACACCTCGCCAGCGCTAACGACTGAACGGTGACGGTGGCTGATGCTGACATCACATGGCTCCGGCTCTCTCCCATTTATGATTCGCTCCCTGTCCTCTCCATCCATCTGCAGCTGTTGGGACGGGCGGACAGTGGCCAGCCGCTGTGATGGAGTGAGGAGGGACCGAGGGAGGGAGCGGGACCGTCGGCCGTGCTGTAAGTCCGTGTGTGCGGTCGGCTGAGGGTTACGGCGCGACTCCGGAGGTTGGGGACGGGGTTGGGTGGGGGGGGCGGGAGATGGTTTGGATCTGAGATCAGAGCAAGCCCCCCTCCTCCACGACCGGCCGGAGTGAGGAGAGGGGTTTGCAGCTCGAGAAAGTTGGCGGTTGGTTGGTGTATGTGGATGAGTGTGTGGGGAGGGGGTTGGTTGCCGAGCTCGGGCTGGGACCCCCGTGCGGAGGGAGGGAGCACGGGAAGGGGCATGGGAGCGGAGGGCTCTACGACCTGATTGGTTATTTGCGCACTGACCGGCAGAGACAATCGGCCCGGAATAGCCGGAGCTGCCCACGGCAACGGGTCGAGCCCCGAGCCGTAGCCGGGAGTACTCACCTGACTCTGCAGTCCGCTCACCAGCTGGAGTGCGAACACATACCGTGGGTTGGGGAGAGGGGAAAGTGTGTGGGGGTGAGTGTTACCGGGAGGAGTGAGAGGAGAGTGGGATATACGGAAGGTCATCGGGAATGGATGACCAATGCCGTTAATCCCGATTCCCGGCTCTGATACCGGGTCGGCCCGCGGACTGTTATCTCTCCTAGAGATGTGTTAGCCCGGTGCGGATTTTTCTGGTGTGCCGGCGCTGCAGGTCTGCGGAGATCCTGTCAGCACAGCAGAACAAAGTGACCATCTGTCATCGTCCTGGAGGCTGACCTTTCCCACACATCACCTCACGTTCGCTTCGGGACTGTGTAGCCTGTGATGGGGGATGGGGGTCCACGGATCACACTGGGTCCCGTTACTGGACAGTCGGTAACCGGAGAACTGACAGTCAAAGCGCAGCCCGGGGCTGGAGCCATCGGAAACGGTAACTTTCCGAAGGAATTGTATAAATTATATAAAGGGATTAAGAATGAAACATTTAGGAGGAATTGGAAGGGCGGAGGTTGGGACTCACTGGAGAGCACTCGGGGTTGCCCCGTAAATGTATGCATGGTCATTCTGGTTTCTAAAATAGTTTATTAACATATTTACAACATCTACATTCTTATCAAATCCCCGTGGTCTAGAGCGACTGCCCAAAGTGAAGATGCGTGTTCACAGAACTAGCCGACTATGTCATTTTCTTCATAGTAACCGCTGCATTGTAATCGAGTCTTCGTGGGGAGTGTCCCCTCCCCGGGCTGGGGTGTTCCGTACATACTGACTCTCTCCTGATGTGTGTGCGTACACCTTGACTCTGCCCGGGCTCGTTGTTCCATACACCCTGATTCTCCTCGGGACGGGGTGTTCAATACACATTGACTCTCCCTGGCTGGTGAGTTCCCTACACCCTGCCTCTGCCCGGGCGGGTTGTTCATACACCCGGACTCTCCCGGGTGTGGATAGTGAGACGGATCCTATTCCATTTCCTCTGCTGAGGCTGAGACAATCGAAAACGGCGGTAGTACTCAGTAGGTATTTGTGTAAGAGAGCTGGGCTGTTTCAGATGGATGTTGTTTTACCGGAATTAGGGAAAGTTGGATACTGTATAAATGTGATTCAGAGCAAGAATGGAAAGGTGAAGGGGACAAAGGAGAAGTCTTTGATTCGTTTGAGGTGGGTGAGAGAGGGAGGGGAATGTGTGGTAGCGCCAGCTGAATGTGGGGCAAGGACTGGTGGACGAGAAAGGGGAGACTGGGGGTGGCGTATATCCGAGGGGGGCAAATGAAACCTTAAATTACCGCGGACAGAGGGGAACCTACTGCTGGGGTCAGGTACTACAATGGAATAGCTGGTATCTGCGGGGGTCAGTGAAGGGTTCGAGTCATGGACTGGTGAGTGTGTATCGGCCTCTGAACTGCATCTGCTCAGTCACTCAGCTAGCATCAGTTTCCTCCGACTTTCATCCATTTCATCTGCTGAGACGTAGCTGCAAATATTCCTTCTGCACATGCCGCTCTGGCGCTGCAAACTCCCGCGCTAATTTTGATCATCTGTCTCCGGACGGTCCGGTAGCAGCTCAGCTAAAGGAGGACGGGTTGAAGGCGAGCCCTCCCAACCTGGCTCACACATACAATAATGCCGAAACCAGCCAGTGTGATCAGAGTTGGACACCGCGCTGGGCGGGAGCTCTGTCCCTGTCCAACACTCTACACCTACTATGGGCCATGCATGTCGCCCAAGTCGCAATGTCTGACCGGTCCCCTATACCCTTCCTACTCACAAACTGACCGAACCCCACCATTTGGATGCTGCAAGCAGCTCAGTCCTGCATAAGTATTACTGCAAATATTAATTGAAAAAAACATGCCGGAAATCTGAAAACAAAAACAATAAATGCTGGCAACTGTCAGCAGATCGAGCTGAGAGTTTCTTTGGAAAGAGAAAACAGTTCTGATGAAGTGTCCTCGATTGTCTTGGGCGCCAGCCCGGTGTCGGGACTTCCCCGGAAAGGGGCATTCTGAGAGCCATGCCCGGCAGTAGTGGGATTGGAAATCCTGCGCGTTGACCGCTGTCCGCACTCTACCCGTCTCCTTACACGGATACACACTAGAATTATGAGGGTAGACTGGAGCCCATACATTCCGCGGTAAACATTAGACTGGAGCCGAGTCAGAATGCCATTAAACCTTTTGATAATGTCATTATTTACGGCGTTAGTTGAGGCCAGACTGCTGCACAATGATAATAGTGTTATTAAATTGGATTATTTATTATCTTTCCAATCTCTCTGATAATTCTGTCTTCGGACACACGCAGATATTGTCTAATGGTGCCTGCAGCTCCTACGAGTTAGTGTAATATTAAATTCCCGTCCTGTCAATCAGAATTCTTCCTTGCAGCAGCCAGACCTGCTGACTGAGACTGGTCGGTCGGGCACAGGACAAAGCCCTGTGTGAGGATCTGCCTCTGGGCTTCCATTCCCTGCACCTGCCGAATGAGACGTGTTTGGTTTCTCCAAGCAGCCGATTGTATTTATTATGATTCTCTTCCTCCCGTGTTTATTGTTGGTGTGCTGCCTCTCGAGACCCGGCTGGAAGGAGCTCGCTGCCTGAGGAATTGCTATGCACTGGCGCTAACTGCTGCAAGACCGGCGGGACTGAATGTCACCGTGCACTCCGGCCGAGCCGGACTGAATGCGGTGCCGAAGCGGGAGCTCTGCAGTGAACTTCCAGCCTCTCTTTTGCGAGACAAACAGCTCACCCAGCAGCATTCGGGTTTTTTGTTTGTTGCTGCCTGCACGAGCCCATGTTTTCTGTCCATCAAGAATATATAAGGCTGCAGCGGGGGTATGTGGTGGAGTTGCGCCCCGCAAACCACCCCCCCCATCCCCCCACCCCCATTCTGATCCTTGGGCTCCTGGTTGCTCGACTCCTGAGCATGATTGATCACGGGGCTTCAGGTACCAGGTTCACGGAGGTGCCATCATCCCAACTACACCCCCACCACCTCCGCCAGGCGACCTTCCTGCCCAGCTGTATCTGAAGACGGGACTCTGAATGTGCTGACTGATTGAGGCTTTCCCAGACCAGTGGGTACATCAGGGGCAGGAGCATGTCCTGGGGCCCGCGCACAATCTTCCCTTTTTATTTTTTTTTATTATTTAAAAAATAATTACATAGGGCCATTCAATTAGATTACCTTAACCTCTTTTTACTATAGGAATTCGTGTCCAAGTCAACAAAATATCTTCCAATCCCAGTCTTAAAAGTACCACCAGAGTCGTCGAATTGTACAGCATGGAAAAAGGCAATTCGAACTCTCCATCCGCATTAATCCCATCACTCGGCCCGTGGTCGATAACCTTCCATGATTAAGCAATTAAAGTGCGTGTCTTGACACTTCTTAAATGTTGTAAAGAATCCAGTTATCGCTACTTTCTCGACAATAGAAAGACTACTTTCTCCGAATGCTTGCCACTTCCTGAATGAAAGGAGTCCCCCACAGATCCTCTTATAAAAAATCTCTTCCCCCTTACCCTAAATCTACAGTTTTATCGACCTCCCTTGTGAGTAGTGTTTTCTTGCGGTCTGCACTGTTTACACTGCTCAGAATTTTAGATAGCTCAATTATATCCTATGTTCCAGGGAGAATGGATCCAGCCTGGCCAGTCCCTCCTCACAACTGAAATATAGAAACATAGAAACATAGAAAATAGGTGCAGGAGTAGGCCATTCGGCCCTTCGAGCCTGCACCGCCATTTATTATGATCATGGCTGATCATCCAACTCAGAACCCAGCCTTCCCTCCATACCCCCTGACCCCTGTAGCCACAAGGGCCATATCTAACTTCCTTTTAAACATAGCTAATGAACTGGCCTCAACAGTTTGCTGTGGCAGAGAATTCCACAGATTCACCACTCTCTGTGTGAAGAAGTTTTTCCTAACCTCGGTCCTAAAAGGCTTCCCCTCTATCCTCAAACTGTGACCCCTCGTTCTGGACCTCCCCAACATCGGGAACAATCTTCCCGCATCTAGCCTGTCCAATCCCTTTAGGATCTTATACGTTTCAATCAGATCCCCCCTCAATCTTCTAAATTCCAACGAGTACAAGCCCAGTTCATCCAGTCTTTCTTCATATGAAAGACCTGCCATCCCAGGAATCAATCTGGTGAACCTTCTTTGTACTCCCTCTATGGCAAAGATGTCTTTCCTCAGATTAGGGGACCAAAACTGCACACAATACTCCAGGTGTGGTCTCACCAAGGCCTTGTACAACTGCAGTAGTACCTCCCTGCTCCTGTACTCGAATCCTCTCGCTATAAATGCCAGCATACCGTTCGCCTTTTTCACCGCCTGCTGTACCTGCATGCCCACTTTCAATGACTGGTGTATAATGACACCCAGGTCTCGTTGCACCTCCCCTTTTCCTAATCGGCCACCATTCAGATAATAATCTGTTTTCCTATTTTTGCCACCAAAGTGGATAACTTCACATTTATCCACATTAACTTGCATCTGCCATGAGTTTGCCCACTCACCCAACCTATCCAAGTCACCCTGCATCCTCTTAGCATCCTCCTCACTGCTAACACTGCCACCCAGCTTCGTGTCATCCGCAAACTTGGAGATGCTGCATTTAATTCCCTCATCCAAGTCATTAATATATATTGTAAACAACTGGGGTCCCAGCACTGAGCCTTGCGGTACCCCACTAGTCACCGCCTGCCATTCTGAAAAGGTCCCGTTTATTCCCACTCTTTGCTTCCTGTCTGCTAACCAATTCTCCACCCACACCAATACCTTACCCCCAATACCGTGTGCTTTAAGTTTGCACACTAATCTCCTGTGTGGGACCTTGTCAAAAGCCTTTTGAAAATCCAAATATACCACATCCACTGGTTCTCCCCTATCCACTCTACTAGTTACATCCTCAAAAAATTCTATGAGATTCGTCAGACATGATTTTCCTTTCACAAATCCATGCTGACTTTGTCCGATCATTTCACCGCTTTCCAAATGTGCTGTTATCACATCCTTGATAACTGACTCCAGCAGTTTCCCCACCACCGACGTTAGGCTAACCGGCCTATAATTCCCCGGTTTCTCTCTCCCTCCTTTTTTAAAAAGTGGGGTTACATTAGCCACCCTCCAATCCTCAGGAACTAGTCCAGAATCTAACGAGTTTTGAAAAATTATCACTAATGCATCCACTATTTCTTGGGCTACTTCCTTAAGCACTCTGGGATGCAGACCATCTGGCCCTGGGGATTTATCTGCCTTCAATCCCTTCAATTTACCTAACACCACTTCCCTACTAACATGTATTTCGCTCAGTTCCTCCATCTCACTGGACCCTCTGTCCCTTACTATTTCTGGAAGATTATTTATGTCCTCCTTAGTGAAGACAGAACCAAAGTAATTATTCAATTGGTCTGCCATGTCCTTGCTCCCCATAATCAATTCACCTGTTTCTGTTTGCAGGGGACCTACATTTGTCTTTATCAGTCTTTTCCTTTTTACATATCTATAAAAGCTTTTACAGTCCGTTTTTATGTTCTCTGCCAGTTTTCTCTCATAATCTTTTTTCCCCTTCCTAATTAAGCCCTTTGTCCTCCTCTGCTGAACTCTGAATTTCTCCCAGTCCTCAGGTGAGCCACTTTCTCTGGCTAATTTGTATGCTTCTTCTTTGGAATTGATACTATCCCTAATTTCTCTTGTCAGCCATGGGTGCACTACCTTCCTTGATTTATTCTTTTGCCAAACTGGGATGAACAATTGTTGTAGTTCATCCATTCAACCTTTAAATGCCTGCCATTGCATATCCACCGTCAATCCTTTAAGTGTCATTTGCCAGTCTATCTTAGCTAATTCACGACTCATACCTTCAAAGTTACCCCTCTTTAAGTTCAGAACCTTTGTTTCTGAATTAACTACGTCACTCTCCATGTTAATGAAGAATTCCACCATGAAGAAATGCTCCATGCCAGCAACATTTTGGGGAATTTCATCCACACCCTCTCCAGAGCTATCATATGTCTCCTGCACCTTGGTAACCAGAACTGCACACAGTACTCAGGTTGAAGTCTGACCAAGGGTTTATCAAATTGAAATATAATCTCTCTACTTCTGCATACAGTACCCTGATTAAAGAAGGCCCTAACCACATTATCTACCTGAGGTGTCACTTTCTAGGATCTGTGGACTTGCACTCAAAGGTTCCTCTGTTCCTCAGTGGTCCCATAGACCCTAGCCTCATTGTTGGTTGCCCAGCAATGTCAAGAGACCTGTGCAGAATCATTTTTGAAGTGGAAAATCTGTCCCACCAGGACAGTTCCACTCTCTTGACCCCGGAAGTACAGGTCCAGTGATACGAGTAGTCGTCACAAACTAGGGTCTTCCTTGGCTGCAGCGGAAGACAATGTGCCTTGTGCCTCTGTGCCTTGTTATGCCCTCCGCTCTCCACGAGCATTGAAGATGCACCTTCCAGGCCGTTGGGCGTCACTGTAGATCTCATCCGCCCAGTTTGCCAGAGCTGACTTAACATGCCAGGACAGGCACGTCCCTACCTCACCAGGGAGCTGAGTGTCCGGTGGGGCTCAAAAGTGAGTGAGCTGCCCCAAATGGACACAGCCAGACCCCTCACCAGAGTTGCTGCCCCTCTCTGGACACCCCATACACCCTTAGCCTCTTTAGTGCTCCCAAAATGCATCACCTCGCACTTTTCTGGATTAAACACCATCTCTGATTTTTCTCCTTTTCCCACACCCACTACATAGCGGTGCCTGATATTTATGAAGGCTGGTTTCGAGGCAGGTCAACTTTGCCTGCACCTCACTCCTGCACATGTTGTGTCCCTCTGCTGAGCCTGTGGACTGGTCCTGTGGTGCACAGCAGTAGGGAGCAGTATTCATCTGGTGGCTGTGCAGGGCTGAGTGCAAGAGGTGGGAAAGCTTTATACAGTTCTCACAGACGTGGCTAAGGTGAGTTCTTTAGCAGGGCAGAGTGAGGGTGAGAGGCAGTCGAAGGATGGAGCAAAGGGAGAGAGATGGTGAGTAGAGACTTCCACTCAGGAATACTGTTGCTGTCTTATTGCCTCAGACATGTTTGTGGGGGAGCTGGGGAAAGAGTCACTATGTCTGTTAGATTTCAGGAAATATTTCCCGAATTCATAATTCTGAATTATGAATCTATGTTGCGATTAATGCTGTTACTATGTAAATTCTCCCATTGATATTGTTGAGTGAACCCGGGGAACAACAGGTCACTTAGCTTATTGGTGACAGGGAAATTTTAGATTCATTACTCACGCTGTGACAGAAAACTACCAAAAGCCTGCATAGTGAGGAAAAGTCAGTGAACTTTTGGAGGGGAATGTCATGTTGATGAAGCACTGATTTTGTTTGAAAATATGACAGAAATATAGAAAACAGTATAACTGTAGATTTGTCACCTATTGCGATGAAGAAGGGAGCCATTCAGTCTTGAGACGATGCCAGCACATTGGAAAACTAATTCCATTAATCCCATACCCCTATATTTAACAGCCCACTTGATAAAAGCTGCCATTGAACTGGTTCCCATCAGCCTATCGGGCATTTCTGATCCTGGCCACATGTCACAAAAAGTACTTCTCCTCATGTTATTGGTTTGCTTCATAAGCACCTCCAATCAGTGTCTTCAAATAATCTTTCCATTTAGCCCATTTATTTATTCAAACTGCACCCTTTGTGATATGAATCAACTCTAAAAGTCCCCAAAGCCTCTCTGCTTTAAGGAGAGCATGCACAGCTTCTCCAGAGCATCATATCTCTATAATCCTTCAAGGTCCTCCAGCACAGTGATGTGGCTAGCAGGACTGATGTCTCACAGCTCTAGTGACTCCACTTCAATCCTGACCTCAGTGCATGGTGTTTGCACTGGGCGCTCCCCTCCAGTTTTTTCCCACATCCCACAGGTTGGCGGGTTATCTGGTCACTGTAAATTCTCTAAGTCTGTAGAAGGCTGTCTGAATCTTGGAGGGGTTGATGGGCGTGTGGGTAGAATAAAATGGGATCAGGGTAATTAGGTGCTTGATGGTCAGTGGGCACTATGATTCTATGGCATTAACAAGAGGAATGTAACTATTCTGGTAAATCACTTTCATGTTTTCTCTTTTACTTCACTTCTCAAGTGTGCTTTTTCAACTATTATGAATTGTCAGTCTCAAACTTTTGTTCACAAACTTCTTCAGGTCTTTATTTTTAACTCCGCTTGACACACTGCATTCATTTCTGCTTTAGATTTCATTGACCAAGTACTGTAAACAAATTTAAGACACGAAAGGCATTTTGTAAGTTCCAATTTTTCAATCTCTCCAGTTATCAGTACTGTTCTATATTATGTGTCACACAGCAGGTGTGACTGCCAAGCGTTTAAGGACTGAGCATTGATTCACACTTTGAAAACTAGATCTGCTTTCTACAAAATCTGCCGATAAGGAGGTGTTAGAACTGAGTTACCTACTCATTGCCCATCTCAGACATATTGAACTTCTTAATATATTGATGGCATGACGTCACTTGGATTCAAAAGAAAAGGTTCAAAACACTGTGCAGGTCAGGCAGCATCGGTGAAACAAGAAACACAGTTAAAATTTCAGGCTGATGACATTACATCCATTCATGATAAGACAGCAACCTAAGTTAACTCTCTGTCTCTCTCTGAGGTTGAGGGGGTAATAAATCAGCCATGATGGAATGGTGGAACAGACTCGATGGGCCGAATGACCTAACACTGCTCCTATGTCTTATGTATGATTTCTCCTGACCTGCTGAGCATTTCTTTGCTTTTATTTCAGATTTCTAGTATCTGCAGTTTTTTTTTGTGTTTTGGATCAATTAGATTCAACTGCTTAATACTAGAATATCAGGAAAGTTTCTAATCAAGTAAATGGAGGGAGACAGAGCAGAAAGAGAGGAATGGCTTCAATGCATTGAAAATCATTGATATGAATGGAGGTAAAGAGCACAAAAGCAAGAAATGTTGCAGAATCTTCATGAATGGAACTGGAGTACTGTTTCCAATTCTTTGTGATGAAGGGCAAGGTGACAGAAGCCTGTCAGATGAGATTTGCTGGAATAGACCAAGTAATTTAAGATATACAGGGGATTGGGGCTATTATCTACAGCTGAGAATGTTAAGGAGAAATTGAACACAAGAGGTTCAAAATCATGATAGAGTACATTGGCACTGTTGCACAGGCAGGAGAATCTGTTGAGATACAAATATAGAATTATTTATAGATAAAGTAATATGAATTTCTTATCCACAACATGGTTATTTGTCAGTTGCTGTAACTGTAAATATAGAAGTGACCCAAGTTCTAAAGTCTGGTAATAGCAATGTGTATTTCCCAGTGTGAAAAACCCTTCATGTGGTCATGTTGATTTTATCTCATGGGTTTCAATTTTCCCATCAAGCTTATGGTGGTATACGAGGGGTGATTGACAAGTTCGTGACCTAAGGTAGAAGGAGATGAGTTATTAACTTCAAACTTTCTGCATAATCACTCAAAGAGTTGAACTGCATGTGCATGTAACGAGAGCTGTTTAACTCATCTGCTTCTACCTTAGGCCACAAACTTATCAATCACCCCTGCTGTGGACACTTTCTGGAGGTCCAAGATCCGTATGTTCCACAACCACTGGACTAAATGTGTAAATGTAGGCGGGGACTATGTTGAAAAACAAGTGTGCTAGGTTTTCTAAAATTGACTCCCTCTAACTTAGGTCACGAACTTATCAATCACCCCTCGTACTTTGATATACAATGATTTAAAGATATACTTTATCAATGCTATTTGAAAGTATACAAACACAATCTGAATGCCAGTGCTTGAAACAACTCCCTTGTTCCCTCATACAGTTCCTCCCAGGTTTATAAAAGCCCATCATATACCTTCTGTCCATACAAATGAGCATTGGGAGACCAGCAGGATAAATTTGCTGCCTACTGTGGGGTCACCACGGAGGTGTAGTGGTTAGCGCAACGCTATTACAGCTCGGCGCATTTCAGAGTTTGGAGTTCAATTCTGGTGCCGTTCTGTAAGGAGTCTCTGTATGTCCTCCCTGTGAAATGCGTGGGTTTTCCCTGGGCACTCTGGTTTCCTCCCACAGTCCAAAGACGTACCGCTTAGGTTAATTGGCCATTGTAAATTGTCCCTTGATTAGGTTAAGATTAATTGGGTTTATCAGGGGTTTGCTGGGGCGGCTCAGCTCAGAGGGCCTACTCCATGCTGTATAGCTAAATAAATAAATATCGTGCTGTGTGGAAGCTGTTTACGGCTGCACTTCCATCTTGTGAACTGTTCGGTTATGCTCAACAACCACCCATTTTCAGTAGTTTAACAGTAATATTTAAATAAAGTCCTACATTCTCAATTTTCCCCCAGATTTACCACTCATTTACACACTTATGGCAATTTACAGTGCCCAGTTAACCCGCCAACCTATACGTGTTTGGATATGGGAGAAAGCCTGAGCACATAGGGTGATAAAAGATGGTTCTGATTATTCTAATATATTTCCATATTCCAAAAGACATCCAGGTGGATGTCACACAGTGATCTGATGGCTGAGGTCCGATCGTGTGGAGTTCAGAACAGATACCATGTGGAAATTAAGAATGGAGGTCATGCACCATCCATTGAGAGCGAAATGACTAACTTTCAGCCTCTTCACCCTTTATCAGGTTCTGAAACAACAATGACCTGATGCAGTAACTCAGTTTCTCTCTCCACAGATGTTGCCTGACCTGCTGAGAATTTTCAGCATTTTCTGTTCTTACTTAAAGCAGGGGGTAGTGCATTTCATTTGGATGGCTGAGGCCATGGAAACTTTGGCTGTCACCTAAAGCAGTCAAAGGAGTAAAGATATCCTGGGGGTATCCTAGACAAATTAAATGTATGTAAAAAGAAATAGACTTGCGAGCGCACCTGTGGGCCCCTTCCAGAGAGTCACAGGAGGATTTATACTGGGAATTGGAAATAGCAGAGGAACAATTTATGTCTGTTGGAAATAGAAGAGCTCATGTGACCAGTGACATATCATCCATCATTAGGGACCCCTCGAACCAGGACATGTTCTCTTTATGCTCTTGTCATCAGGAAAAGACACAGCAGCCTCAGGATTCACATCACCAGGTTCAGGAACAGTTATTAGACCTCAACAATCAGGCTCTTGAACCAAAGGGGATAGCTTCACTCAACTTCACTTGCCCCATCATTAAAACATTTCCATGACCTATGAACTCACTTTCAAGTACTCTACATCTCATCTTCTTGATATTTATTGTTTGTTTGTGTATTTATTTATTTATTATTTGCACAGTTTGTATCTTTTGTACACTGGTTGAACACCCAAGTTGGTCCAGTCTTTCATTGATTCTATTATGATTATTCTATTATGGTTTATTGAGTATACCCATAAGAAAATGAATCTTAGGGTTGTACATGGTGACATATATGTACTTTGACAATAAATTTACTTTGAACTGTGAACAAATAAGCATTATAGGAACTAAATATCGGTAATGCCCATGTTACAGGGGAGGGGTGTTGTGTCCCCAGAAAACAATATGTACCACAATTTTCTGTAATGCAACTCAGGTTTCTGTAATGCAAACCCTAATGTGTAAAGAAATACAAGCTGAAAATAAAACAAAAAATGATATGTAATTCCCCTGACAGCAAATTTCTCTACCATCAATCCTATTATCAGATTTTTGGGAAATGAATACAGAAAAAGTGAATTTCCATTTCCCAAAGAGCCTTAACTCTGGGGACACTTGCATTAGTCAAAAATAAAACAAGGGAAGATGGTAAGTATGAGATTGATAATGGACATCTCCCCCAATTCTGTTGATTCTGAAATTGTTTGTGTGGGCTGGGGGCAGCAAATATGAAACCATTCTTTAAAAAGGCAAGAGAGGGAAAACAGGGAGCTACCAACCTGTTTGGCTTACATCAGTGATAGGGAAAAGGCCAGAATTCAAAAGGATGGATGTAGTAACTGAACTTCCTGTGAATAATTGCATTGTAAATTGTCCCGTGATTAGGCTGGAATTAAATTGGGGCATTGCTGGGTGATGCAGCTTAAGGGGCCAGGCAGGCCTATTCTGCGCTGTATGTCAATATAAAAATTTAAAGAGTATTAACCTGAGAAAGGCAAATTATGCTTGACTACTCTTGTTGGTGTCCTTTGAGGATGTGACTGGTAGAATAGTTATCTATCCAATGGATGTAGTGGATTTCAACATTGGCAACTGTTCTGCAATGGCCAGATCAGCTATGATCTTATTGAATGGCGGAGCAGGCTCGATGGACCAGATGGCCTACTCCTCCTCCTATTTCTTATGTTTGTATGTAATGCAAGAGTGCATGGAATTGGGAGGTAATGTACTAACATGGATTGAGAATTGGCTATTGGAGAGAAAGCAAGGACAAGCACTGAACAGGCTTGTCAGGCTGTGACTCGTTGAGTACAATAGGGATCAGTGCTGGATCACCAGATATTCGCAATCTATCTCAATGATTTCATTGAGGGGCATCAACTGTCATATTTTCATACTGTTTGTGAATAGTAAATTGGGTAAATACAGTGGAAGGTTGTAAACAGGCTTCAAGAGGATATGGGTAAAGTGAATGACAACGTGGCAGGTGGAATATAATGCGGAAAGATGTGAAGTCACTCACTTTAGTAAACATGACAAAGGCAGAATATCTGTTAAATGGTGAGAGACTGAAAACTCACCAGATTACAGGGAGAACGTGCAAACTCCACATAGAAAGCACTGGATGTCAAGATCGAAAGGTCCTTGGGGTTGTGAGGCAGCAGCTCTACCTATTTATTTCTATATTTTATTAATTGAGATAAAGCATGAAATAGGCCCTTCCAACCCCTCAAACCATGATGCCCAGCAATCCCTTGATTCACCCCTAGCCTAATCACAGGACAATTTACAATGGACAATTAACCTACTGACCGGTACATCTTTGGACTGTGGGAGGAAACCAGAGCACCCAGAGGAAACCCGCGTGGTCACGGGGAGAACGTTCAAGTTCCTTACAGACAGTGGTAGGAATTGAACATGGGTCATCTGCACTGTAAAACGTTGTACTAACTGCTACAATGGCACACTGGTGTCCTTATGTCATCTAATTTACAGAGAGAAGAAGTTGAAAGCAGTGATGTTAAACTTCCATAAACTTTCAGCCACATAGAGCAATTCTCAGCCCCTTTATTGTTGGGAAGGATATGCAGGCATGGGAAAAGGGTAGAAAATTATTTTACTCATATGATTCTAGAACTGAGAGGTTGTACCTAGTTGGGAAAGACTGAACAAGTTAGGGCTGCTTTCTACAAAAGAGAGAAGACTGAGGACTAGCCTGCCTTGTGACTATGAGGGTTAGCTTGTATCCAATTGTACATCCATCTTAAGGCTAAGTTATATTCCTACTGTATGTTCTCAGTTGTTACTGCATGATGTATTATGGTATTTTTCCATTCCTACATGAGATAATTTTCCCTGTTGTATGGGTACAGTACAGTGTGGAAATATTCTTGACTGCAGTGCCAAAAAAGGTATAGGGGTGCAAGTATTTCTGTATGCCCGGTTTTGTGTGGATTATATAGTGTTGCATATTCCCAGTTGTGTATACTGTTTGAATCCTGCAGCAGATAAGCTATAATGTTTAATTAGTTTAATTTCTTAGCAACTCCAATGCATCATCAGGAGGGAGTTCCAGAGCTTAAGACCAAGAAAGTGAAGGCATGGCCACCAATGGTGAGCTAATTAAAATCAGAAAAGTTCAAGAGACCCGAACTAGATGAAATCTGGGATAGCGAGTATTGTAGGATGAAAGAATATTGAGAGAGAGACAGGACATGGAATAAAGCCACAAAAGCCTTTTGGCCTTTCTTGTCCACGGCAGCAGAAAATATGCTATGGAGAGCAATCCCATTTTCCAGCTTTCAGTACCTTCTGTGTTCATCTAGTTACTTTTCAAAAAGAGTACAATGTGTCTTTGAATTTATAGTAATTATCAATCGCACTGCCGTTGCCATAGGTCCAACCTGTATACCATTTGTCCAGACCTCCCATATCTCTAGAAACCTCAATTATTTCCCCACTCTGTCCCTTCTTCTGAAGGAATTTTTCTCCGGCCAAAGGAAGTTCTGAGCTGGAGAGCCTGCCTGCTGAGTCTGGTCTACAGCTCGATGACTCAGTCAATAAGGTGGCAACTGATCATTTTGCTCAGCTCCACTTCCCTCCTTGACCCATGTAACCTTTGATTTTCCTTTTTGCCCAGTTAGCATCTCTTGTTTGGAAAAGTCAAAACGCTTATACCACTCTGAGAAGAGATAATCTTCTTTGTTGTGTTTCACTGGCTTGACCTTTCCTCTTAGTACAGATAGACTATGTGACTGAGCTATCCTCTCAACATCTACCAAATTAAGCCTTTGTGTGCTTCAAATAAGATCACCTCTCATTCTTCTTAACTCCTGTCTGTGGACCTCATTTGTTCTTCCTTCTTTACTTAACAACATACTAGTCTCTGGGATGGTTTCACCAAGACTTCTTTATTCTTTCATAACATCGCTTCTAAAATGAAGACCAGTAGATAATCTAGTTTAGGTTTTTCTTACCATGATGGGAAACTTTGTAATTACTCTCATTATATTGCAACTGCCATCTTTTACTTAACCTGTTATGACTCTTTGAAGGTATGTTGTGCCTCCTAACAATTAAGTTATGCACCACCTTTGTATCATCAACAAACTTGGACACATAACACTCAGTCCCTTTCATCTAAGTCATTAATATGGACTTGAAATTAGTTGGGGCTGCAGGGCTAGTCCCTGCAACATGTCATAAGTTAGATCTTGCCTGATTTTTTTACGACCCATTGCCTTCTGTGCATTGACTAATTCTCCATCCATGTATCTGCATCAGCCTTTATTGTCTGCAATAGGCTTTATAAGATGCCTGATCAACTGCCTTTTAGAAACCATAATGCTCTATATCTACTAATTTCCATTATCTAATCTGCCAGATTCATTCTCAAAGAACTCCAATAAAGTTATTAAATGCAATTTCCATTTCATAGAACCATGTTACTCAGCTTAATGAAATTATGCTTTTGTAGCTGTCCGTTACCACTTAAAAGGATGGCTTTTCCCTGACAACTGTTGTGCTAACTGGCCATGTTTTCTACCTCGCTCCTTGAACAGTAATGTTCCTGTTGCTCTTTTCTAGTAACAATTATTTTGTTCTCCTTTACACTCGTGTACAGGAAATGACATGAAACAAACTTGAATCTTGAATCTGCTACAAGCTTTCTGGAAACCAGGACATTTACAAGATCACAATCTGGGGATTCACTATCTCCACAGGTACCTATTTTAGAACTCCATGATGCAAGCCATGAAGTCCAGGGGATTTGTCAGCCCATAGTTTTAATTTGTGTGTTACTTTTCTGTAGTAATGCATATTCTTTTAAGCTCGCATCTACCTTACCCTCCTACTTATCTGTTATTTTTGCTGTACTTAAGTCAGATACAGGATACTTTTTTAACATCTCTACCACTTTCTTGTTGATAATTTCTCTTCTCTGACCTTCTAAGAGATTACTTACCTTTGCCATTCTCTTCCTTTCTCGTGTACCCCAATGTTATGGCAGTTTGGATAATGGAAATTCATCCTTAACTAATTCGCGAACCACTACCAAAAATTTGAGATAAGGAATAAAAATACATTCTTATGGAATTTAAGTGAAAAAGAATTAAATAAACACAAAATGCATACAGAAAACTGAACTAGTTTATTAAGGGCAATGATGGCAGTCTACCAGTTCACAATGGGAGACCACTTAAGGGATCTGCTTTGGAAATTGACAAGACAATCTCTTCTTTTGATACTTGTACAATGACTTTTTATCAAACAATGTAATCTCCATTTCCAGTTAATTAAACGATTCTTTCTTTTCTGCCCACAACACAATTAGAATTCTCTTGCTGATAGACTACACACACCCATAGGGGCATTTCTGTTGAAGGAAAAACTTCTCATGCAAGTGCTTCTCCACTTATAACATGAGATTTATTGGGGAAAAAGATCATTTGCCTTACAGAAATTTGCAATATGGACAATTTTGTAAGAGTGTTATGCCATCCGTAACATGGGGGCCATGTGAGATGGAACCATTTATTTATTTACTTTATTCAGATGAATTTTATTAGAGCAAATTTTAATTCCATATCTCAGATTTTTTGGTTGCATTTGTAAACTCTGTGAAAGTGAGATTTCATTACCTGAACTGCTGTAATACTGGGATCTCCTCTGTCATAGAGTTATAGAGTCACACAGCATGGAAAAGGCCCTTTTGGCCCAACTAGTGCAGGGTAACTGAGTTGAACAGTGAGCTCTTACCATGTTTGGCCACTCTAAACGTCTCCTGTCCATGTACCTATCCACATGGCTTTTAAAAGTTGCTAATGTGTCTGGCTCAACCACTATTTCAAGCAGCTCATTCCAAATATGCATCACCCTTTGTGCGAAGAAGCTGCCCTAATGGGCCTTTTAAGTCTCTCACCTCTGACCTTAAACCTATGCCCTCTTGTTTGTAGCCCCATGTGTTTTCACCCTGTCTATACCCCATTCACTTACATATCTCTATCAGGCTACCCCTCAAAATATTCTACATTCCAGGGAATAAAACTATGGTCTTCACATCCCCTCCTTGTAACTCAGGCATCGACGTCCAGGCAACATCCCGCTAAGTCTTATCTTCATTCTTTCTAGTTTAATAACATAACTCTGGTTAGGCCACACTTGGAGTATTGTGTCCAGTTCTGGTCACCTCACTATAGGAAGGATGTGGAAGCATTGGAAAGGGTACAGAGGAGATTTACCAGGATGCTGCCTGGTTTAGAGAGTATGCATTATGATCAGAGATTAAGGGAGCTAGGGCTTTACTCTTTGGAGAGAAGGAGGATGAGTGGAGACATGATAGAGGTGTACAAGATAATAAGAGGAATCGATAGAGTGGATAGCCAGCGCTCTTCCCCAGGGCACCACTGCTCAATACAAGAGGACATGGCTTTAAGGTAAGGGGTGGGAAGTTCAAGGGGGATATTAGAGGAAGGTTTTTTACTCAGAGAGTGGTTGGTGTGTGGAATGCACTGCCTGAGTCAGTGGTGGAGGCAGATACACTAGTGAAGTTTAAGAGACTACTAGATGGGTATATGGAGGAATCTAAGGTGGGGGCTTATATGGGAGGCATGGTTTGAGGGTCGGCACAACATTGTGGGCCGAAGGGCCTGTACTGTGCTGTACTATTCTATGTTCTATGTTCTATTCCTGCAACAGACTAACCAAAACTATACACAGTGCTCCAAGTGAGGATTGACTAATGTTTTATACAACTGCAATATAACTTCCCAACTCCTGTACTCAATGCCCTGACCAGTGAAGGCCAGCATTCCAAACACCTTCTCCACCACCCTGTCTAGCTGAAATGCCACTTTCAGTGAACTAATCACAGGCACTCCTCTGGTCCATAATACCCCACCTCCTCAAGGCCTTGCAATAGTACACACTGTATAAGTCCCACCCTGGTTTGATCTTCCAAAATACAAACCTCACATTTAACTGGATTGAAAGTCATTTGCCAGTCCTGAGCCTACAAATCTCACTGATCAAGATCTCCCTGTAATTTTTCATAATCTATGCTATCTATACCACAATATTTTTAGTATTATCTGCGAACTTACTAACCAGACTTTGTACATTTACATTAAATCATTTATATAAATTGTAAACAAGAAAGGTCCCAACACTGACCCCTGTAGCACACCACTAGATGCAGACATCTAGACTGAGAAACAGCACTTGACTATCACCCTCTGCTTCCTAGCAGTGAGCCAATTATGAATCCAATCCACTACCTCCCTCTAGATCTCATGCAATATAACTTTCCAGACTAGCTGGCCATGAGGTATTTTGTTAAAGGCCTTCTAAAATCACATCGACAAGATCCACTGCCATGCCCTCACATAATGGCTACTTCTTCAAAGAATGTCAAGGGATTTGTCAGACATGACTTCCCACACACAGTCCCAAATCAGACTCTGTCCCTCCAAATGTTGCTAGATGCTATCTCTCAGAATCCCCTCCAGCAATTTAACCACAACCAATGTCAGATTCACTGGCTTGTATTTGCTAATTTAAATAATGCTGCTACATTAGCCAGTCTCCAGTCCTTGGAAGCTCATCTATGGCAAGAGATGAAGCAAAAATCTCCGCAAGGGCCTCCATAAATTCTTCTCTAGCTTCCCACAAGGTACAAGAATACACCAGGTCAGGCCCTGGGGACCTATCCACCTTAATACACTTTAAGGTCTCCAGCATCTCCTTCCTGTCAATTCATATACAAGTCTCAGGGTTATATACTGTATATTTTAATAATATATGTACTTTGAATATTTCAATATACGGTCCAAGACAACACAACTCATTTGCCTCATTTTCTTCATTTCCATTGTTTTCCTTACAATGAAAACTGAAGAGAAATATTTATTAAAAATCTCTCCCATTTTCTTTAGTTCCACACACAGTCTGTCCATCTCTCAGGGGATCTATTCTCTCTATCGCCATCCTTATGTACCTCTAGGATCTTGGGATTTTATCATAGATAATGTGTAATAGATATCGCTAAATGATCTTTCAAACAGAAGGTCAGATTGAGACTCTGCTTAGGTTTAGTCATAAATAATGGGTGGACAATAAAACAGGTGCCAGGAGGTGATTCCAAAATTATCCCCATTCTTAATGATGGTGGGACCCAACTAGTGAGATCAAAGGCAAGACTGAAGCATCTTGCAAACTTCAGTGAGAAATGTGTAGTGGATGATCCGCCTCGGATTTCTTGCCACTTTCCAGCCAGTTTGATTCAGTCTGAATGATATCAAGAAGTGGCTGTGAGACCTTAATGGAGCAAAGGCCATGGAACCACACAATGTCCCAGTTGTAATGATAATTGTCCATGTTTCAGATTCAGCTGTACCTCCAGCCAAATTGTAAAGGACAGACTCTCTCACCTTGCCAACCCAAACTGGTCATTGAGGAGCAGACTCTTTGACACACAAGTCCCACTTGTAAGTACGATCAATAATAGCTCTTGTCTGCTTCTAATGATTGTATGATTAGCTTGATTGGGGTGGTTAGCAAGACTTGTACTTCTCTGAATAGGTCACTTCTGGGCAAATTTCCAGACTGTCAGGTAGAAGACAGTGCTAAAACTGCACTGGTACAACTTGACTGGAGATGCTGCTTACCTTTTTATTCTGATTTCTACCTCTTTCCTTTCCAGTCCTGATGAAGGGTCTCAGCCCAAAACATCAGCTGTTCATTTCCTCTAGTTGATGCTGCCTGATCCACTGGTTTCCTCCAGCATTGTGTGTGTGTGTGAGTTGTTTCTGATTTCCAGCATCTGCAGAATCTCTTGTGTGCACGCACACAACAATGGGTCCTGATTCAACATGAAGCTGCCCCACCTCTTATAGAAAATCAAATGCAGTGGAATCATATTTTCAGTTGGAATACTATGGAAAAGATTGCATATTAGGTACAGAATGAATCTTTAGGGTGGTAAATTGACAAAAGTTTAAACTGTCCTCTGCATCCACAGATATCTGAAATACTAGGAATTCATCCAACACCAAGAGGAAAGCAACCACAGTTATGGCTCTGCTAGTTATTTATTGAGGGCAGAAATAGTAAATGATAAAATTACCCTACTGGACCAAACTAAAAGCTATCTGCCAAGCATCACTTATGTTGCTGGATTACAATACTACTTCATGCAGGAAGGCAATGAAGGCAGTCCATTATCTGCACTGATTTTTGTACATTTGCAGTCAATCAAAAGAATACAGCAGTGTACACTGCATAAATTCCACCGTCAATAACCATTATGAACTAATACACAGTTTTATAGCACTGTAGTAGTATTGGTAGTGCTCTAATTAGTTCTGTATTTCATTTAAATACATAATGTGCTATTAAGTTAAACAGTAGTCTGTCTCTTTTGTACCTCTTTAATAATTTCCATGAAATTTCTTCTAATTGGGGCAGATGCTTAATTGGGCCAAAATGTACTGGTCCTGATGTGTCCCGATTAACCAGAATCCACCGTATATAAAAAATTAAAGTAAATAAATAGTATAGAAGAGAGCAAAAATGAAAATAAAGACAGTGAGGTAGTATACATGGGTTCATTGTCCATTCAGAAATTTGATGGTGGAGGGCTAGAAGCTATTCCTGAAACATTGAGTGTGTGTCTTCAGGCTCTTGAACCTCCTCCTTAATGGTAGCAAAGAGCGCGTCTTGGTTGATGAGGGTCCTTAATGATCGATGGTCCTCTGACATCTCCTCAAAACTTTTCTCCACTCACTTTAAACAGATGACTTCCGGTATTGGCCATTGCTGCTCTTGGTAAAAACACAATGGCTGTCCACTCTATCTATGCCTCTCAGATATGGAAATATCTCACAAAAGGATTGAACTCTTTTTCTAGCAAATGATCATCGTAATTAATAGTCTGTAACTTCCCTTTGGACTTGGAGGCAATTCGATGTGGCAGAGCCCAGGCAAGGTGAGGCGGCGGGCCCATCACCGAGAGTATGGAAGAGCGTGAAAGGTCGGGCACAGGCCGAGTCAAAGCTGCGGAGTCCAGGCCCTAGAGCGTGTCGATGCTACTAAACACAATGTACGGACAGTGATTTATAGGCCGAATTGAGGCGGCGAAGTCTGGTGTATCCAAGCAGCAGAACCTGTTGTTCGGACGGAGAATTAATCACTGGGCCAGATTTAAGAGATCGGGGTGTTGAGGCCCGAAGCAAGTACAGGCCACATCAGATCACTGCTCAAAGTGGCAGAACCTGATGTTCAGATGGAGAGTTAAGCACCGGGACTGATTGAATAAGTCACTATTTGCTTGTGGTCGCTGTTTGCATGATGTTTTTTTTTCATTGCACATTGGGTGTTCAAAAGTCTTTTTTATGGGTTATTTTATTTTTTTATGGGTCTTTTTCTATGGGCACGATGTGGTTTTCATTCTCTGCACATTGAGTGTTAGACTGTCTTTTTTAATATATATATATACATGCGTTCTTTTTGTTTTGTGGCTGCCTATTAGAAGAAGAATCTCAAGGTAGTCTAATGTTTACATACTTTGACAAGACTTGTACCTTGAACTTCGAAACTCGTGAGTACTTCCCCAGAGAAAGGGTGGTTTTCCTCCCACGTCCTCATACATGTTAATGTGAGGTGTGAGAAGTTCAAAGTAAATTCATTATCAAAGTCCGTCTATCACACCATAGACTACCCAGAGATTCATTTTCTTGCAGACATTCACAGTAGAACAAAGAAATACAATAGAAGCAATCAAAAATGACACACAAAGACTGATAAACAGCCAATGTGCAAAAGAAGAGAATCTGTGAAAATACTAAAAAAAACCTAATAAATAAATACTGAGAACATGAGTTGTAGAGTCCTTGAAAGTGAGTCCATATACCTATGGAATCAGTTCAGAGTTGAGGTGAGTGGATTTACCATGCTGGTTCAGGAGCCTGATGATTGAAGGGTAATAACTGTTCCTGAAGTGGTGATGAGGGACTTGAGGCTTCTGTACCCCTTCCCAATGGCAGCAGTGAAAAGAGAGTGTGGTGGCCATCACCAATGATGGATGCTGCTTTCTTGTGGCAGTGCTCCTTGTAGATGTGCTCAGCGGTGGGGAGGGCTTTCCTGTGATGGACTGGGCTGTATCCACTTTTTGGAGGCTTTTCTATTTTTGGGAATTGGTGTTTCCATACCAGGCCGTGATAAAACCAGTCAGCATCTATAGAAGTCTGTCAAAGTTTTTGATAACATGCCAGATCTGCACAAATCTCTAAGAAAGTAAAGTGGCTGTTTTGGCTTCTTTGTGATGGCCCTTACGTGTTGGTCCCAAGATGGATCCTCTGATATCTTAACACCATGGAATTTAAAGTTACTGACCATCTCTACCTCCAATTCCGTAATGAAGACTGGCTCATGGATCTCTGGCTTCTTCCTCTTGTAGTCAATAATCAGCTCTTTGCTTTTGCTAACATTGGGTGGGAGGTTGTTGTTGTGGCACCATTCAACCAGATTTTCAATCTCCATTCTATATGCCACTTCATCACCACTTCTGATTTAGCCAACTACAGTGGTGTCATCAATAAATGTAAATATTGTATTGGATCTGTGCTTAACCTCACCGTCGTAAGTATAAAGCGAGTAGAGCAGAGGCTAAGCACACAGCCTCGTGGAGCACCTGTGCGGATGGTGATTGTGGAGGAGATGTTGTTGCCAATCCAAACTGACTGTTGTGTATTGTTGGGAAAGTTAGTTGCAAAGAAAATGAAATTATTCCTCTTTCCGATGGCACACTACAGAGAAGTGTGTTATATCCCACAAAATACAAAATGCAGACATCGAATTGTCTTTCAATAATCAACTGCTTCACAACCTAAAGATGTATAAAACTACTATGCCTTGCTGTTTAATTTAAGATTAGGTAAAAAAAGGATTTTCAGGAAGAGGTTTATTTCCATCTGATATACTTGGTGCATTAGTTCGTTACTATACGTATCAAAGTGGGATTGACCTTGACAGAACTGCTTTACTGACACTGCAGCTGCTAAAAGAATCCTGTCAAAAGCAGGTAGTCACAGTGGGTGCAGTGGTCCCTGCAGGACAAGTCATCATGTGTCTAAGCTCCAGGAAACACTGAAAAAGATCAAAATTGTAAACTGCATCAAGCAAAATGGCAATAATTCAGGACAGTTTTAAATTGGCAGCAAGCAGGACATCTGTTTTATGTGCTAATGTCTGATGGCCATTTGGCTCTTTTGATTTCTTGCCTTCAGCAACACACAGCGTACGCAGGCTGAGCATCTGGTATAATGGCTGCAGTTAAGAAAATGCTGTCTGAGTCCCAAGCATGTGTTATCTAATAAGATGGACATTTCACAATGCATCTCCAGCAACAATGCACAATAATCATAAGAAAACATTTTATTAGTTGAAAAATAGTGAGGAAATTAATTAGCTTCACTTAGCTGAATTAAACTAGAGATTCCATAATTGATTTCCTTAAAAATGACGTAGGGATGAAGAATGTATGTGGGGCCCTTTTGAATCTGAAGTACCAGATCATCAGAACACAAGAATATAGGAGCAGGGGAAGGCCATTTGCTCCCTCAAGCTTTCCCCCACCTAATTCACTATAATCTATGCTGATCTCAACTCCTCCCTTGTGCCATTTCCCCATAATCATCGATTTCTTGATCTTTAAAATATTCAGCTATCTTAACCTTAAATATACCGAATGACCTGGTCTCCACAAATCTCAGAGGCTGAAAATTCCAGTTTCAATCACCCTGAAGGTAGAAATTTCCAGATACCCCAGTTTTAAATGACTCGCTCCTTATTTAACAGTTCTATCCACTTTTTTTGTGATACACCCCCGAATAAACATATCCAATATCTACTCTGTCAAACCCTCTGAAGATTTTGCATGTTTGAATCAGGTAGTCCCTCATTCCAGAAAAAAACTGTAAAGGAATACAGTCTAAACTGTCCAGCAACAACTCCCACACCCCCCCCCCACCCTATACTAGGCCAACCCTCTCATCCCAGACACCAGTCTGGTGATTCTCCTTTACTGCAGACTCTCCAATGCCACTGCATCTTTTTTTTAGTTAAGGGACGAAAACTGCACAGTATTCCAGGTGTAGTCTCACCAACACCCAGTACAACTGGAGCAAACCCTCCCTATTCTGTTCCTTCAAAGGCTTTTGGCAATAAAGGCTAACAAATGGTTTGTCTACTTAACTATTTGGGGGACGTGCCTACAAATATTTTATGAGTCATGCATTAGAACATCTCGATTCCTCGGAACGTCACTCATTTGCCATCTCTCTTCATTTATATAACAATGCACCTTTTGATTCCACTTGCTAAAGAGCAAGATCTCATGCTTCCACACATGTTTTTTGCATCTGTATTTACTCAGGAGACGGGCTCAGAGACTATATAAGAGAGGCAAATCAGCAGCGAGGTCATGGACACTATACAGATTACAGAGGAGGAGGTATTTGCTGTCTTGAGCAAATCAACGTGACAAATGCCTAGGCCCTGACAAGGTGTTTCCTCAGACTCTGTGGGAGGCAAGTGCAGAAATTGCAGAGCCCTGAGCAGAGATACTTAAATCAGCCTTAGCAACAGTTTAGGCGCCAAAGGATTGGAGGAGAGCTAATATTGTTCTGCTGTTTAAGAAAGGCTCAGAGTGGTGGTAGATGGTTGCCTCTCTGACTGGAGGCCTGTGACTAGTGGAGTGCAACAGGGTCCTTTGATGTTTGTCATCTATATCAACAATCTGGATGATAACCTGGTTAACTGGATCAGCAAATTTGTGGATGATACCAAGATTGGGGGTGTAATGGACAGCGAGGAAGACTATCAAAGTTTGCAGTGTGATCTGGACCAGCTGGGTAATGGGCTGAAAATGGCAGATGAAACTTAATGCAGACAAGCGCGAGGTGTTGCACTTTGGTAGGACCAGCCAGGCTAGGTCTTAAACGGTGAATGGTAGGGCACCGAGGAGTGTGGTAGGACAAAGGGATCTGGGAATACATAGTTTATTGAAAGTGGTGTCACAAGTAGATAGGGTTTTGGCTAAAGAAAGCTTTTGGCACATTGTCCCTCATAAATCAAAGTATGGAGTGCAAGAGTTGGGATGTAGCGTTGAAGCTGTATAAGGCATTGGTGAGGCCTAATTTGGAGTATTGTGTGCAGTTTTGGTCACCTACCTACAGGAAAGATATAAATAAGGTTGAAAAAGTACAGAGAAAATTTACAAGGATGTTCCCAGGACTGGAGGACCCGAGTTATAAGGAAAGATTGAATAAGTTAGAACTTTGTTCCCTCGAACATAGAAGATTAAGGGGAGATTTTATAGAGGTATACAAAATTTTGAGGGGTATAGGTAGGGTAAATACAAGCAGGCTTTTTCCACTGAGGTTGGGTGAGACTACAACTGGAGGTCATGGGTTAAGGATGAAATATTTAAGGGGAACATGAGGGGAAACTTCTTCACTCAGAGAGTGGTGAAAGTGTGGAATGAGCAGCCAGTGCAAGTGGTGGATGTGATTTTGATATCAACATTCAAGAGAAGTTTGAATAGGTACATGGATGGGAGGGGTATGGAGGGCTATGGTCGATAGGAGTAGGCTGTTTAAATGGTTCACCTTGGACTAAATGGGCTGAAGGGCCTGTTTCTATACTGTACTTTTCTATGAATCTGTTAAACTCTATTTCTCAGACTTTCACCCAATCACCAAATCTATCTATATCCCATTGAAAAATCAAAATGGCCTCATCACAAATGCTCTTCCATTCATTTTCCCATCATCAGCAAACTTGGAAACCTTATATTTCATTTCCTCCTGCCTGTCACTAATGTAAGTATTTAACAACTGAAGGCCAAGGACCGAACTCTGGAGCACTCCAGTAGTTAGATCCCTCCAGCCTGAAATGGACCCATTTATTCCAACTGTTTTCTATGTGAGAGCTGGTTTACACTCTCATGCGAACAGACTTCCTCCAGTACCTTATACACCAGCCGCTTACATGGTATCCTGTCAAAATGCCTTTTGTAAATCTGAATGCACTATATCTAAGTTTCCCCTCTAACAGCTCTCCTGTCCCATTCTCAAAAAAATTCAACCAAATTTGTCAGACATGATTTACCATTCAGAAAATCATGTTGACTGGGTTTGATTTCCTAAACAATAATCAATTATTTCCTCTTTGATCATTAACTCTTGCTAATCACAGATGTTCAACTACCTGGCCTGTAGTTCCCCACATTTTGTCTTCTTCCCTCTTTGAACTTTGTTTTCCATCCTGGAATTCTGCGAGTTCTGAACATTCGCAATCAAAGGGTCCACCATCTCTGCTGCTACTTCCCTTAAACCATTGGGTACAGATGCAGGCCATTGGGACCCAGTGATTTGTCCACCCGTGGGTTTCTCTGTTACTGTATCCCATGCGATAGGGATTTTTACAATTAGTCCACTCACTATTGTTTGAAATTAGCCCACCTGTTGTAGAACATAGAACATAGAATAGTACAGCACAGTACAGGCCCTTCGGCCCACAATGTTGTGCCGACCCTCAAACCCTTCCTCCCATATATGCCCCCGCCTTAAATTCCTCCATATACCTGTCTAGTAGTCTCTTAAACTTCACTAGTGTATCTCCTCCACCACTGACTCAGGCAGTGCATTCCACGCACCAACCACTCTCCGAGTAAAAAACCTTCCTCTAATATCCCCCTTGAACTTCCCACCCCTTACCTTAAAGCTATATCCTCTTGTATTGAGCAGTGGTGCCCTGGGGAAGAAGCGCTGACTATCCACTCTATCTATTCCTCTTATTATCTTGTACACCTCGATCATGTCTCCACTCATCCTCCTTCTCTCCAAAGAGTAAAGCCCTAGCTCCCTTAATCTCTGATCATAATGCGTACTTTCTAAACCAGGCAGCATCCTGGTAAATCTCCTCTGTACCCTTTCCAATGCTTCCACATCCTTCCTATAGTGAGGTGACCGGAACTGGACACAATACTCCAAGTGTGGCCTAACCAGAGTTTTATACAGCTGCATCATTACTCCGCGACTCCTAAACTCTATCCCTCGACTTATGAAAGCTAACACCCCATAAGCTTTCTTAACTACCCTATACACCTGTGAGGCAACTTTCAGGGATCTGTGGACATGTACCCCGAGATCCCTCTGCTTCTCCACACTACCAAGTATCCTGCCATTTACTTTGTACTCTGCCTTGGAGTTTGTCCTTCCAAAGTGTACCACCTCACACTTCTCCGGGTTGAACTCCATCTGCCACTTCTCAGCCCACTCCTGCATCCTATCAATGTCTCTCTGCAATCTTTGACAATCCTCTACACTATCTACAACACCACCAACCTTTGTGTCATCTGCAAACTTGCCAACCCACCCTTCTACCCCCACATCCAGGTCGTTAATAAAAATCACGAAAATTAGAGGTCACAGAACCAATCCTTGTGGGACCCCACTAGTCACAACCCTCCAATCCGAATGTACTCCCTCCACCACAACCCTCTGCCTTCTGCAGGCAAGCCAGTTCTGAATCCACCTGGCCAAACTTCCCTGGATCCCATGCCTTATAACTTTCTGAATAAGCCTACTGTGTGGAACCTTGTCAAGTGCCTTACTAAAATCCATATAGATCACTTCCACTGCACTACCCTCATCTATATGCCTGGTCACCTCCTCAAAGAACTCTTATCAGGCTTGTTAGACACGATCTGCCCTTCACAAAGCCATGCTGACTGTCCCTGATCTGACCATGATTCTCTAAATGCCTATAGATCCTATCTCTAAGAATCTTTTCCAACAGCTTTCCCACCACAGACGTAAGGCTCACTGGTCTATAATTACCCGGACTATCCCTACTACCTTTTTTGAACAAGGGGACAACATTTGCCTCCCTCCAATCCTTCGGTACCATTCCCATGAACAACGAGGACATAAAGATCCTAGCCAGAGGCTCAGCAATCTCTTCTCTCGCCTCGTGGAGCAGCCTGGGGAATATTCCGTCAGGCCCCGGGGACTTATCTGTCCTAATGTATTTTAACAACTCCAACACCTCCTCTCCCTTAATATCAACATGCTCCAGAACATCAACCTCACTCATATTGTCCTCACCATTATCAAGTTCCCTCTCATTGGTGAATACCGAAGAGAAGTATTCATTGAGGACCTCGCTCACTTCCACAGCCTCCAGGCACATCTTCCCACCTTTATCTCTAATCGGTCCTACCTTCACTTCTGTCATCCTTTTTTTCTTCACATAATTGAAGAATGCCTTGGGGTTTTCCTTTACCCTACTCACCAAGGCCTTCTCATGACCCCTTCTTGCTCTTATCAGCCCCTTCTTAAGCTCCTTTCTTGCTTCCCTATATTCCTCAATAGACCCATCTGATCCTTGCTTCCTAAACCTCATGTATGCTGCCTTCTTCCACCTGACTAGATTTTCCACCTCACTTGTCACCCATGGTTCCTTCACCCCACCATTCTTTACCTTCCTCACCGGGACAAATTTATCCCTAACATCCCGCAAGAGATCTCTAAACATCGACCACATGTCCATAGTACATTTCCCTGCAAAAACATCATCCCAATTCACACCCACAAGTTCTAGCCTCATAGACTTATAATTTGCCTTTCCCCAATTAGAAATTTTCCTGTCCTCTCTGGTTCTATCCTTTTCCATGATAATGCTAAAGGCCAGGGAGCAGTGGTCACCGTCCCCCAGATGCTCACCCACTGAGAGATCTGTGACCTGACCCAGTTCATTACCTAGTACTAGATCTAGTATGGCATTCCCCCTGGTCGGCCTGTCCACATACTGTGACAGGAATCTGTCCTGGACACACTTAACAAACTCTGCCCCATCTAAACCCTTGGAACTAATCAGGTGCCAATCAATATTAGGGAAGTTAAAGTCACCCATGATAACAACCCTGTTATTTTTGCACCTTTCCAAAATCTGCCTCCCAATCTGCTCCTCTGTATCTCTGCTGCTACCAGGGGGCCTCTAGGATACCCCCAATAGCGTAACTGCTCCCTTCCTGTTCCTGACTTCCACCCATATTGACTCAAAAGAGGATCCTGCTACATTACCCACCCTTTCTGTAGCTGTAATAGTATCCCTGACCAGTAATGCCACCCTTCCTCCCCTTTTTCCGCCCTTTCTATCCCTTTTAAAGCACTGAAATCCAAGAATATTGAGAATCCATTCCTGCCCTGGTGCCAGCCAAGTCTCTGTAATGGCCACTACATCATAATTCCATGTATGTATCCAAGCTCTCAGTTCATCACCTTTGTTCCTGATGCTTCTTGCATTGAGGTACACACATTTCAGACCTTCTACCTTACTGTCTTTACACCATTTATTCTGCTTCTCTTTCCTCAAAGCCTCTCTGTATATTAGATCTGGCTTTACTCCATGCACTTCTTTCACTGCTCTATTGCTCTGGGTCTCATCCCCCTTGCAAATTAGTTTAAACCCTCCCGAACCATGCTCGCAAACCTACTTGCAAGGATATTGCTCCCCCTCGAGTTCAGGTGCAACCCATCCAATCTGTACAGGTCCCACCTTCCCTAGAAGAGATCCCAATGATCTAAAAATCTAAAACCCTGCTCCCCGCACCAACTCCTCAGCCACGCATTCAACTGCCATCTCCTCCAATTCTTACCATCACTGTCACGTAGCACTGGCAGCAATCCTGAGAACGCCACCCTTGAGGTCCTGTTCTTCAGCCTTCTGCCTAGTTCCCGAAACTCACACTTCAGGACCTCATGCCTCTTCCTGCCTATGTCGTTGGTCCCAACATGTATCACGACTTCTGGTTGCTTTCTCTCCCGTACCAGGATGTCGTGCACCCCGTCAGAGACATCTCGGACCCTGGCATCCGGGAGGCAACAAACCATGCGGGTGTCCTTCTCACGTCCACAAAATCTCCTGTCTGCTCCCATGACTATAGAGTCTCCAATGACGACAGCTCTCTTCTTCTCCGTCCCAACCTTCTGCACCACAGGGTCAGATGCAGTGCCGGAGGCCCTGCCACCGTGGCTCACACCTGGTTGGTCATCCCCACCAACAGTATCCAGGACGGTAAACTTATTATTCAGGGGAATGGCTACAGGGGTGCTCTACACTACCTGTCTGCTCACCTTCGCTTTCCCCCCCTCTAACTGTCATCCAACGACCTGCTTCCGACAGCCTAGGTGTGACTACCTCCCTGTAGCTCTCATCTATGACTGCCTCATTCTCCCTTATGAGTTGAAGGTCATCCAGCTGCTGCTCCAGATTCCTTACACGGTCTTCCAGATTGCCCAGCCGTATGCACTTCTGGCAGATGTGACTCTGCGGGAGAGGGACGTTCCCCCAAGACTGCCGCATCTCACATGAGAAGCACATCACCGTCTCAGGGGACATTGTAAAAACTAACTTATCTTAGGGATATTTTCAGGGTCCTCAACATTGACTTAATATTTCTGCCAGTTCTTTGTTTCCTCTTATTAATTAACCAGCCTCATTCCCTCGTGGCCTCACATCAACCTTAGCCATCTTCTTCATATTTACTGTCGACAGAAACCCTTGCTGTTTGTTACACGCACATTTTCTCTCAAAATCCACTCACTCCCTTGTTAAGAACAATTTGGTCTTTTGTTGCCTGATCCTTAAAACCTTTTCAGTCCTCTGTCCTACCACTGCTTTGGCTCTGAATGCATCGTTTTTCAATTTAACATTCTTTCACCTCCTTTGTTTACCACAGATAATGCCACTTTCCCATAGAATCCCTCCTCCTAACTGGGACACATTCCTTCTCTGTGTTTGAATATCTGCCGTTGTTTATCTGCTGACCGGTGTCTTAGCTTGTTTTCCCAGTCTATCCTAGACAACTCTACCTTCAAACCATTATGATTGCCCTTATTTCAGTTGAAGACTGGATTCCCAGCCTTGACAGAGCTAAACCAAAAAGAGAGCTGAACCACATTGACATTGAATTTGATCTTCAGATTGCATTTGTACTGTTGTACAATGCTCAGATTCATTTGCAACAGGGACTTAAGTTCAGTTTTCCCACTAAATGGACCCTGGTATTAAATTGATAATTCTTTCACATCAAACAATGATGAATATAATTTGGAGCCATATGATATTATTAATATCAATGTTTTGCTGTTGAAGTTGATTTCTATTTTTATGGTATTGACTCTCAGAGTTGCAACATTATTTCCGGGGTCAAGACTCACTGTTAACACATATATATCAGTCAAGTGCATAGATTAAGAATTAATAGTTTAGAGGGTACGTGGAGGGAAGCTGGCCAGAGAGTGGCCCTAACTTTTCAGCATAGATACAAAGGAATGAAAAACAAATCAAAACTGCAGATGCTGGACATCTGAAATAAAAAAAAGAAACTGCTGGAAACACTTAGCAGGTCAGTCAGCATCAGTGTGAGAGAAACAATTGACATTTCTGGTTAAAGACCCTTCCTCAGAACTGGGAAGTGAGAGAATAATTACATTTCAGTTGGAGAGAATGGAACGGGGTGGAGAGCACAGAGTGAATGTCTGTGATAGCATACAGGATTGACAAGGTAACAATTACTTTAAATTGAACATATTGGAACAAAAGAAGTTACAGCAACATATGTGGAGGCAGAGGGGCTAAAAAGGGGAGTTATCCAATATAGTTAAAAGTTAGTAACAATTCTGGTGGACAGCAACAGCAACACCCCCGGCCAGGAGAGCGGATGCTGTCCCTCAAGGTTGAATTGGGAATTCTTGGAACAGTACAGGAGATCAATGACAGAGAGGTCAGAGTGAGAGTGGAAGTGGAGAATCAAAATGACAGGTGACCCTGCTCAGAGAATCAAAATGCTCAGGGTCACCCTTGCAGAGTGAATGCAGGCATTCTACAAAATGATTACAAATCTGTAGGTTGCATCCCCCAATTCACATCATGAGCACCAGGACACTCAAAGGAAGAAATGCAAGTGATTCGTTGTTTCACCTAGAAGGGCGGATTGCTGCCTATGTCTCATGCCAGTGAAGGTAAGAATAGGATGACTTGGCAGGTGAATGTGTGGCTGAAAAACTTGGTGCAGAGGGCAGGGTTTCAGATTTCTGGAGCATTGGGATTTCTTCTGGGGAAGCATGATCTGTACGAAAATTACTGATTTCACCTGAACTCAAGGAGGACCAATATCCTTGGAAGCAGATTTGCGAGAGCTGTTAGGGAGGGTTTAAACTAATTTGGCAGAGGGTTGAGAACCTGAGTAATAGGGCAGAGTGTGGGGCAGTTGGTTTACAAGTAGATGCAATGTACAGTTTAGAAAGGGATAAGAATTCAACTTTCGGTAACATGGGGGCAAAAATTAAAGAAGTTGATGATTACAGGACTGAAGGTGTTATAATTGAATGCACGTAGTATACAGAATAAGGTAGATGATCTTGTAGCTTTGTTAGAGATTGGCAGGTATGATGTTGTGGGCATCATTGAGTCCTGGCTAAAAGAAGATGTGAGTTTAACATTCAAGGATGCTCATTGTATTGAAAGGACAGGCAGGTAGGCAGAGGGGGTGGGATGGCTTTGTTGGTAAAAAATGAAGTCAAATCCTTAGAAAGACGTGAAGATATAGAATCCTTGTGGGTAGAGTTAAGAAACTACATGGGTAAAAAAACCCTGATAAGAGTTATATACAGTACAGCCCCCCAAACAGTAGCTAGGATAGGGGATATAAATTTCAAAAGGAAACAGAAAATGCATGCAAAAAGGGCAGTATTACAATAGTCATGGGGGATTTCAATATGCAGGTAGATTGGGAAAATCAGGTTGGTGCTGGATCCCAAGAGATGGAATTTATAGAATGCCTACGAGATAGCTTTTTAGAGCAACTTGTAATTGAGCTCACTAGGGAAAAGCAATTCTGGATTGGGTGTTGTGTAATGAACCAGATTTGATCAGAAAGCTTAAGGTAAAGTAATCCTAAGGCAACAGTGATCATAATATGATAAAATTCACCCTGCAGTTTGAGAGGGAGAAGCTAAAGTCAGATGTATCAGTATTACAGTGGAACAAAGGGGATTACAGAGGTACAAGAGAGGAGCTGGCCAAAGTTGATTGGAAAGAGACACAAGCAGGGATAATGGCAAAGTGCTATCTGAAGAAAGTTTGGAGGCATTAGTGGTGATCTTTCAAGAATCACTAGATTCTGGAATGGTTCTAGAGGACTGGGAAATTGCAAATGTCACTCCACTCTTTAAGAAGGGATGGAGGCAGAAGAAATTAAATTATAGGCCAGTTAGCCTGACTTCAGTGGTTGGCAAGAATTTGGAATCCATTATTGACGATGAGGTTTCAGGGTACTTGGAGACACATAATAAAATCAGGCCAAAGTCAGCATGGTTTCCTTAAGGGGAAATCTTGCCAAAAAAATTTGTTGGAATTCTTTAAGGAAATAGCAGGCTGGATAGACAAAGGAGAGTCAGTGAATATTGTTTACTTTGATTTTCAGAAGGCACTTGATGAGGTACCACACATAGGGCTTCTTGGCAAGAAGGAATTAATTGTTGTTTGTCTTAAGTTGGTTGAACCTATACTCAAAGGATTTTGAAAAAAAATGAAGAGATATATAAGCATATAAGATTGAAACATGTAAGATACTGAGGGAGTTTGACACAGTGGACCCTGGAACGGTGTATTCTCCAGTAGGGGAGTCTTGAAGCAGACAAATTGGGGCCCAGATTAGATGATATTCCTTCTCTTGAAGGGTTCTGAATTTTTGCAAATCTCAGTTGTAGAAAGCTCTGAAAGTTGAGTCATTGAGCCACTGCCCATGCACCACTGCTGGAGTACCAACAATTCAATTTTTACTTTTGATCCACAGATACCTTTTCACAGAGCTGAGCTTCTCAGAAATACTTCCCCATTCTTGTGTTATTACAAGCCTGTAACCCTTGTCTGTCTTGACCTGGTAACTCCACAGGGAGTTGAGCCTTATTGGTTTAACCTCCCTCATCACACAACCCACAAAGTCAGGAGAACCTGCTTCCTTGATTTCCCGATTGTCTTTCTACATCAGCATTGGCCCTTGAAGAAACTGGGAAGGTGGTATGTTGTAAACTGGAGGGAGCATTGGGTCATGGAGAACAAGTAGGTTTCAACTCTCCTTTCCAGTCAGCCCACAGAGGACAATGTAGGGGCCCACTCAGCACAGAGCATCAGCGCATTCAGTAGAGCAGCTGTATTGACAGGATCTGGCAGCTCAAAGTCTGTACCCAGGGCTGGCACAGTGGCACATCTAATCAGGCTGCTGCCTCACAGCCCAGAATCCATGAGTCCAATGGAAGCCAAAGACAGCCTGTCCTGGGGTTAGAGGACTGAATATGTGCATGTGTGTGTGAGGTTAGGAGCGGGCCTTGTTTCGCTGTTGTTGCTTTGTTCTGTTTTGTTGTGCTGTTCTGCCAAGCATTATGGGCTATGTTGACGCTGGAATGCGCGGCGACACTTGAGGGCTGCCTCCGGCACATCCTTGACTGTTTCACTGTATATTTCAGTGTATAAGGGATAAACAAATCAGAATTTGAATTTGAATCTGAAAAATCTGAACCCAGGTTCAATCCTGACTTTGGGAATTGTCTGTGCAGAGTTTGTACATCCTCCTTGTACTATGGCATTCTCCCACATCCCCAAGACGTGCAATTGGTAGGTTAATTCACCACCATGACAGGCGAGTGGTAGAATCTGGGAGTTGCTGGGAATGTGAGAGAATAAAATGAGATTGGGGTAGGACATTGTAGATTCAACGGACCAAAAGTCCTGTTTCCTGTTATGTTTTGTAACTCCAAAATATAAAAACCATTTTTCAAGAAAAAGCCAAGAAATGCAAGCATTAGTTCATTTTTACTTTAAGCAATACGCATACGTATCATATGGTGGCGTGATGAGATACGTAATTTATGTACTTTTACAGATAACCTGCAATGCCTACGAAAAAGAACGCTTAATCAAACAATATACTTACAATATTACTCAAATATTAAATACACACCACTCCTCCCTAATTAGCTATAACCTTCAGATTTGAGGATGATCTCTTCTGAAGAAGGTATGACCTGTACAAAAGGGACGGGCTACACCTGAACCTGAGGGGGGCCAATATCTTTGCGGGCTGTTGGGGAGGGTTTGAACTAATTTGGCAGGGGGATTGGAACTGGAGTGATAGGGCTGAGGATAGGAATGTTGGTTTACAAGCAGAGGTAGTGTATATTGAGACTGTCAGGAAAGACAGGCAGATAAAAGGGCAACATTGCTGTCAATGGGACGGGTTGCAGTATAAAAGGTGGACAAAATTGAAAAGGGTGACAAATACAGGACCGAAGGTGTTATATTTGAAAGCACGCTGTATACAAAATAAGGTCGATGATCTCATAGCACACTTAGAGGTTGGCAGGTATGACATCGTAGGTACTACAGTGCCATGGCTGAAAGACGATTGTCGTTGGGAGCTTAATATCCAAGGATACACAATCTATCAAAAGGACATGCTGGTAGGCAGAGGAGGAGGAGGGATTCTTCTCGTGAAAAATGAAATCAAATCATTAGAAAAAAAGAGACATAGGATCAGAAGATGTAGAATCCTTGTGGGTAGAGTTAAGAAACTGCAAGGGTAAGAAAACCCTAATGGGAGTTATTATGAGCCCACAAAGAGTAGCCAGGATGTGGCCTACAAGTTACAGTGGGAGATAGAAAAAGCATGTCAAAAAGGCAATGTTACATTAGTCATGGGGGATTTTAATGTGCAGATAAATTGGGAAAATTCAGTTGATACTGGATCATAAAAGAGAGAATTTGTCGAATGCCTCAGATGGGATTTTTGGAGCAGCTCGTGGTTGAGCCCACTAGGGTATCAGCAATTCTGGATTGAGTGTTGTGTAATGAACCAGATCTGATTAAGGAGCTAAAGGTGAAGGAACCCTTAGTGATCATAATATGATAGAATTCACCCTGCAATTTGAGAGGGAGAAGCTAAAGTCAGATGTATCAGTATTACAGTGGAGTAAAGGGAATTACAGAGGCATGAGAGAGGAGCTGGCCAAACACAAGCAGGAATGATGGCAGAGCTGCAATGGCTGGAGTTTTGGGGAGCAATTTGGAAGGCACAGGATAGATACATCTCAAAGAAGAGGAAGTATTCAAAAGGCAGGATGACGCAACCATGGCTGACAAGAGAAGTCAAAGACAAAGTAAAAGCAAAAGCGAGGGCATATAATAGAGCAAAAAATAGTGGGAAGTTAGAGGATTGGGAACTGTTCAAAAACCAACAGAAGGCAACCAAAAAAATAAGGGGAGAAAAAGTGAAATATGAAGGTAAGCTAGCCAATAGTATCAAAAATGATACCAACAGTTTATTCCGATATATGAAGAGTAAAAGAGAGGCAAGAGTAGATATTGGACCACTGGAAAATGATGCTGGAGAGATAGTAATGGGGTACAAGGGAATGGTGGAGAAATTAGGTCTCATTTATCTTCTTCCATTTCCATAGCACTTATGTCATCCTTCCCTTTCTTTTCCATTTTCTTCTTTCCAGGATGTGCATCCTGATCTTCAAAAAGTGCATTTGGATCGATGGAGTAATTTCTTATTAATCCTTCTATTGCTCCATTTACAATGGATCTCTCCTCTTGGTTTCCTCATCCACAACATTTTTTGATGAATCCTCTGTATTTGTATCTCCATTGACTTCTTTCTTTTTGGCCTTGTTTTCATCCAGCTGGGCTTCAGTCTTTGCTTCTACTTTTGCAAGCAGCTTTTTGTCTCCCACTTGAAGTTCATGCATTAAACTTAATACATGCAGAGTAGAGTCTTGTTCTTTGTACTCACAAAAGTTGAATGCTTGCAACTTTCCTGAAGCTCTTTGAACACTCTTCCAGATTAAAACCAAGCCACATTTCACAAGTAACTGCCTGATTAACATATCAGAAGCTTCCTCAGAGCTTCTTCCCTGAGGCTGTGACCCTGCTGAACCTCATACCACAGTGCTAAGTAGTATTGCACCCATATTGTACTGTCTTGGTACTTTTATATTTGTGTGCTGTAGCACTTACTTTTTATTCGCAGTTATTTTGTAAATAACACTATTCTTTGCATTTCTGGTTAGATGCTAACTGCATTTCATTGGCTTTGTATCTGTACTTGGCACAATGACAATAAAGTTGAATCTAATCTAATTTAATATAATCTAATATGTTGCCTACAAAAACTGTTGTATTCAGACCACTGCCTTTGTCACTTCAATGCTTCCTCTGAGCAACATGGTCCTTCCTTAGTCCAATATGCTTTCCAACCAGAGGCACAGAGGTTAGCACCAACACCTGTTTGCCTTTTGTTGGGCTGCGGTTCATGGTGTACAGCATGGAGATGGTTGTGGCATCATCCAGTACCTTTCTTAATTTGCATTCAGTTGACTCTACCACAGGGGATGTACATGAAAATGGTGGATGGATCTCCAATCAAGTTGTAGTTGTCTCAGTCTCACAATGCTGGCCCTCCCGTTTCTACCACTTACAAGCCCAATGTGGCTTGTTAGTTGTTGTATTTCGCTGTTACAAACGTTATTCCCACAGGAGTTATCTTTTCTCCAGTATAAGTTCTTAGTTTTGCAGGCTTCAGTTCAGTATCCTTGAAATGCCATTCAGACTCATTCTGTGGAATGACTGAAACAGCCGAGCCAGTGTCCAATTCCATCTTAATTAATTTGTTATTCACTTCCAGTGAAAGCTATATTGTTTATCAAATGTTAGTTTTCACATTTAGATCCTCAGGCTGCTCTGTCCCGTGTCACTCTCTTCATGAATAGCATGCAGATTAGTGCTTTTTTGAAACTGCAATTTGACTTCTTCCTTTTTTTCTTCTCTGTGCAGTCCATTTTTCTGTCTGGCACACTCTTTGTATGTGTCCTACTTTGTTGCATCTTCTGCAAGTTTCGCCTTTAAACCTGGATTTGTCTGGTGTATGTGATCCCCTGCCACAACGGTAACACAATTTGTTCAGCCAGGCTCGTTTCTGTTTAGATGTTGCAGTTTTGTTCACGCTCACTTTTATTCCTGAATGCAATTCAATTGCGTCTCTGTCTGCAGTTTCCATTGATACAGCTATTTGAATTGCTCTTTTAAATGTAAGTTGTGCTTCTGTTGGGAGCCATTTTTGAATGCTTTCTGGTAATCTCTCAGTGTATCATTAAGCTCATTACCGAACTAACAATGCTTAGACGATTCTTCTTCAATTCAGCCATACGCCGAAATGGACTCTTCTTCCTTTTGATTCTGCTTATTAACCATAAAGCATTCTGCAATCAACAATGGTTTCAGTTCTAGATATTCCTGCATTACTTTCATGATATGTGCAAAGCTCATTTTGGTGCTGTTGGAGCAGTCAGCAAGCTGTATGCCTTTAAACTCAATGCACTCAGCAAAATTGGTACCTGCTTCTCATCGACTATTCCGTTTGCTTTAAAATACTGCATAAACCATTCAGTATACAAAATCCAGTTATCTGTTGTGTAATGGAACACGTCTATCTTTCTAATGTAGCCAGCCACTTCTGTTTTTTTATGATTATTATCACCCAGTACTTATTATTTATGAACCCAAGAATTCTTTTGTTTTCTGTCTTTTTATAACGATCATATTTCTTTTGCAAAGAAAATGTGCTGCTTTGAAGAAAAAAAAAGTGCTGCTCTTTTGTAATTCAACTATTTCTTGCTATGCTGTTTTTTTAACTCAAACATCTCACTGAACTTCAAGAGGTAGGTAGTTGTCTCAGGTTCATTTTAAAAATACTGCGTCACCATTGTAGTGTTTTGTAACTACAAAACATAAAAACTAATCTGAGAGTCTCTTAAATGTCCCTAGTGTATTAGACTTTGCCATCACCCCCTAATATATCAGGCTTTACTGCGAGACATGCTGCTTGCTGTTGCACAGAGATCACACTCAAATAATTATTCTGGTAGAGTTAATAAAGAAATTGACTAGCATACATCCTTTATTATGTTACAAAACCAGTTGAAGGTGAGAGACATTTACAATTGTGCTTCCCTTACTTTCTATACAGTATTAATGTCACTTGAGTGCTAGGAAGATATTTTCATTACTTCCCTGCCACCCTCTCTTGAGCGATGCTTTAAAAGCTTGTTAACCTAAATAAATAAAATGAAATACAAATCTCTGTTCATTTCATAGCCAAAGTGGAAATCCCAAGTGGAATTTCACACAAAACAACTTGTTTTCATAAACGCAAACATGAGGAATTCTGCAGATGCTGGAAATTCAAGCAACACACATCAAAGTTGCTGGTGAACGCAGCACGCCAGGCAGCATCTCTAGGAAGAGGTACAGTTGATGTTTCAGGCCAAGACACTTCATCAGGACTAACTGAAGGAAGAGTTAGTAAGAGATTTGAAAGTGGGAGGGGGAGGGGGAGATCCAAAATGGTAGGAGAAGACAGGAGGGGAAGGGATGGAGCCAAGAGCTGGACAGATGATTGGCAAAAGGGATATGAGAGGATCATGGGACAGGAGGCCCAGGGAGAAGGAAAAGGGGGAGGGGGGAAAAACCCAGAGGATGGGCCAGGGGTATAGTCAGAGGGACAGAGGGAGAAAAAGGAGAGAGAGAGAAAGAATGTGTGTATATAAATAAATAACGGATGGAGTACGAGGGGGAGGTGGGGCATTAGTGAAAGTTAGAGAAGTCAATGTTCATGCCATCAGGTTGGAGGCTACCCAGACGGAATATAGGGTGTTGTTCCTCCAATCTGAGTGTGGCTTCATCTTTACAGTAGAGGAGGCCGTGGATAGACATATCAGAATGGGAATGGGATGTGGAATTAAAATGTATTTTATTGGCGAGACCCGATGCAGACTGGGAGATCGTTTTGCAGAACACCTACGCTCTGTCCACCAGAGAAAGCAGGATCTCCCAGTGGCCATGAAACATCAACTGTACCTCTTCCTAGAGATGCTGCCTGGCCTGCTGCGTTCACCAGCAACTTTGCTGTATGTTACTTGTTTTCATAAAAAGCAGTTCTCTTAAAGTAGCATGTTAACTTTATCATTTGTCACACCTATGTAAACCTATCATTTGTACTGGCTGAAAAAATTGTAAAAAGAGTTTCCATCTCGGTTGGAATGATACACTGGCTTTTTCTCACCGTGAATGGCCGTCCTTTGACTGACAATCCTGTACACCACACAAACCAAGGAGATAGTGCCAGTCTCGGGGAGCGATTTCATTCAACTGATTTTCAGCCTTTGGGTTTGTCTATAAGACCATAAGACATAGAAGCAGAGTATGCCCTTTGGCCCATTGAGTCCCATCTGCCATTTCATCATGGCTGATCCATTTCCCTCTCAATCCCTTTCTGTCTTCTCCCCATAACTTTTCACACGCTGACTAATCAAGAACCTATCAACCAACACATTAAATGCACCCAGTGACCTGGCCTCCACAGCCGCATTTGGCAATGAATTCCACAGATTAATCACTCTCTGGCTAAAGAATTTCCTCATTATCTCTGTTCTAAATTGACATCCCTCTATTTTGAGGCAGTGCTCTTTGGTCCTAGACTCCCCCACCAAAGGAAACCTCCTCTTTATATCCACTCTATGATAGGTTTCAATGAGATCTCCCCCCTCCCCATTCTTCAAAATTCCACCATGTACAGGCCCAGAGCCTTCAATCGCGATATTATTCTCATGAACTTCCTCTGAACCCTCCCAATGTCAACACATTCTTTCTTAAATAAGGGGCTCAAAACTGAAAATACTCCAAGTGAAGCCTCTCCGGTGCTTTATAAAGTCTCAACATTACATCCTTGCTTTTATATTCGAGTCCACTTGAAATGAATGCCAACATTGCATTTGCCTTCCTCACCACAGACTCAACCTGCAAATTAATCTTCAGAGAATCCTGCACAAGGACTTCCAAATCCCTTTGCAACTCAAAGTTTTGAATTTTCTCTTTTATTCCTTCTACCAAAGTGCATGGCCATACACTTCCCAACGCTGTATTCCATCTGCAGCCTTCTGCAGCCTCACTGCTTCCTCAACACTACCTACTTCTCCACCTATCTTTGTATCATCCACAAACTTGGCCACAAAGCCATCGGTACCATCAATCCAGTTGTTGACATACTATACAACATCAAAATAAGTGATCACTGTGGAACACCACTAGTCACCAGCAACCAATGTGAAAAGGATCACTTTAATCCCACTCTTTGCCTCCTGCTAATCAGCCAATGCTCTATCTAAGCTAGTACCTTGTCTAGCAGCCTCATCTGTGGCACCTTTTGAAAATCCAAGTACACAACGTCCGCCGATTCTCCTTTGTCTATCCTGCTTGTAATTTTCTCAAAGAATTCCAATAGATTTGTCAGGCAAGAATTTTCCTTGAGGAAGATTTTGTCATGTGTCTCTAAGTACCTTGAAACCACATCCTTAACAATCGATTCCAACATCTTCCCAACCACTGAGGTCAGGCTAACTGCTCTATAATTTCCTTTCTTCTGCCTCCCTCCCTTCTTAAAGAGTGGAGTGACACTTGCAATTTTCTAGTCCTCCGGAACCATGCCGGAATCTATTGATTCTTGAAAGATCATTACCAATGCCTCCACAATCTCTTCAGCAATCCCTGGGATGTAGTCGTCAGGTCCAGGTGACTGATCTACCTTCAGACCTTTGTAATTGAAGATCAATTAGCCTTATATCAGCAATGGGGAAGCTACTGGAAAAAGTCCTGAGAGACAGGATTAATGATCACTTGGAAAGGTGGGGGCCAATCAGATAAGGTCAGCATGACTTTATCATGTGTATATCTTATCTGACCAATCTGATGGGATTTTTTGAGGAAGTAGCAAAGTGGCAATGGTCTAGATTGGGCTACATGAACTTCAATAAAGCCTTTGCCAAGATACCAGATGAGATTCCGGTTCATAAGGTTAGAGCCCATGGAATCGAAGGAAAGTTGGCAAATTGAAACCAAAATTAGCATAGAAATAGGATTGAAGATTGGTAGAAGGTTATTTTTGTAATCGGACTCGTGGTGTTTTAAAGAAATCAGTGCTGGTGATATTGCTGATTAACTGGACTGATTAAATCACACTCATTCCTCAATCACAGTTCATTGACTTGTGCACAAGGAGAACAGACCGCCCTGGTCACCACACTCTTCTGAAATTTGAACAAAGAAATGCATTTTTATGCAGAATTGACCAATTAGTAATCTTGTGTATATTCGAATTCCTTACTTGCATGATCAATCCCTAATCACGCTACAGGTATTAATAGCCAATAGAATCTACATGTTAAAGGCCAATAATATCTCAGAATTAGTAAAGGAAGCATCACCATAAAATCCTTAATTTACATCTTTACCTTGTCTTGGTATGCCAAATGGCTCTGGTACCCAACTGTGTAAGGGGAAGCTATGCTCTTCAAGGACCTCTCTTAAAAGACCTTTCTTACCTGGGCTGACTGCATATTATCTGTAAACTTTCCTTGCCTGGACATTACACTAACCCTTGCCTTGCTACAACTTCCAGACTGGGACCTTTGCTGTTTGTGTATGTGTACAGGTTTATGTATACAGGTTAAGAATTGTCCCTGATTAACCAATGCCCCAACTAACCAGAATCCTCTGTATATATAAGTAGTACAAAAAGAGAGCAAAAAAAAATAGCAAGGTAGTGTACATAGGTTCATAGTCCGTTCAGAAATCTGATTGTGGAAGGGAAGAAGCTGTTCCTAAAATGTTGAATGTGTGTCTTCATTGATGGTAGCAATAAGAAGCAGGCATCTCCTGGGTGGTGACAGATACTGCCTTTTTGAGGCATTGCCTTTTGAAGGTGTCCTCAATGCCCTGGAGGTTAATGCCCATGATTAAGTTGGCTGAGTTGGCAACTTTCTACAGCTTTTTCCAATTCTGTGCAGTACTCCTCAATAGCAGATGTTGATCCAACTAGATAGAATTCTCTACATAGTACATCTGTAGAAATATGCTGGAGTCTTTGGTGACATCCCAAATCTCCTCAAACTCCTAATGAAATGTAGTTGCTCTCGTGCCTTCTTTGTAATTGCATCAATATGTTGGACCCAGGATAGATTTTCAAAGATGTTGACTTCTAGGAATTTGAAACTGCTCATCCTTTCCACTGCTGATCCATAGATGAGGACTGGTGTACATTCCCCCAACTTCCACTTCGTGAAGTCCATAATCAATTCCTTGGCCTTACTAATGTTGAGTGCAAGGTTGTTGTTGCGACATCACTCAACCATCTAACCTATCTCACTCCTGTACATCTCCTTGTCACCAACTGCACCAGCTTCCGGGGTCTAGGCACTCGATCCCTCCGGAGTATGAATAGCTGATGCAGCTCCTTTAAGGGTTCAGGATCGTTCTGCTAATTGGCAGTCATGTTTTGGCGCCAAGAATTCAGTAGCTAAAGAGCACCTGAACGGAGCATCAGTGCTCAATCATAAACTCTACTTGGATTATCGTCTAGTGTCTTGCTAAGTACTCAGTTCTCGTTTCAATCTAGTATCGTGTTTTGATCCCAGCCATGGATCCTCCAGCACTTGGGTTCTAACCATCCTCATCAAGGTCTCTCATCACTGTTAGGTTTTGCCTTGTTAGAAATCATGGCCTGCAAGCCCTGCCAGAGCTAATGTGCATCCAATTCCGTCTCTAAATTCAATCGAATTGGGTTTTGTTTGCTCTTAAAATAGCCTTCTGTCGGTCGTACCTGGACTTCTTGTATAGTTCTGGATTATCCGTGTTGAATGCCATAGATCTAGACTGTGAACCTCCTGGTTCATCCATGGCTTTTGGTTCAGGTATGCCCAGTATGTTCTCAAAGGCACACACTCATCCACATAGGTCTTGATGAAGTCAGTGACAACTGTAGCATATTCATTCAGATTTGAAGATGAATCCCTGAATATTGTCTAGTCCACTGATTCAAAGCAGTCCTATAACACTGCTTCGCCTACCTTGACCATACTCTCGTGATCCTCACCACGGGTGCTGCAGTCTTCAGTTTCTGCCTGTACACTGGGAGTAGAAGTACAGCTAGGTGATCGCAAAAGTGCAGGCGTGGGATAGCACAGTAAGTATTCTTCATGGTGGTGTAGCAGTGGTCAAGTGTGTTGGCTCCTCTGGATCCTTAGGTGATATGTTGGTGGCACTTGTTCAGAGACTTCTTCAAGCTGGCCTGTTGAAATCCCCTGCAATGATTGGGAAGGCATCAGGACACGCTGTTTTGTGACTGCTGGCTCTGGTGCTCAGCTTTTCCATTACCTGCATGATGTTGGCCTGAGGTAGATTGTACACCACTACCAGGATGATGGTGGAAAACTCCCTCAGATGGCATTTGACTGCAAGATGTTCCAGGTCGGGTGAACAGGATGGAGAAAGAACTGCCACGTTTGTGCACCACGATGAGGTAATCATGAAGCATACTCCCCCTCCTCTACCTGTAAGAGACTCAGCTGTTCTGTCTTTGCGGTGGATGGTGAAACCCTCTGGCTGCAGCGCTGTGCCTGTAATGGTGGGAGTGTGCCATGTTTCCATGAAGCAAAGTACACAGCAGTCCCTGATGCCTGTCTGGTACTACAATCTTGCTCTGAGGTCTTCAATTTTATTTTCTAGAGATTGTACATTTGCCACAGGATGGTAGGAAGTGGAGGTCCAAGGGTTCTGCGTTACAATCTTACTTGTAGCTGAGCACGCTTTCCACATTTCCTTTTTCTGAAAGGGGAACTGCACTCGTAAATTGAGTCTGGAGTCCAGGTCCGCTGCTTTTGAGGATCGATAAATGTTTTAAATATCTTAAAACAATATCCTCAGTACAAATGAAATGTCTCCTGCTCTCTTTTCTATATGCCTCATATTATCTAAATGCCTGTTCTAAGTTACACAGTTACTGGAAACCATCTGCATCTGCTCAGCTTAGCCCACCTTTGTCATAATTTTAAGCTTTTTTTTATATTCCTCAGACAGTAGTTTCCTCTGATTCTTGCCATGTTAGAGCCATACAGCATAGAGTCACTCAGCACAACCATGCCCATGCCAGCCATTGTGCTCATTCTGTTCCTATTTTGGTTGTTTGTAGTCCATTGCTGACCAAAAATTGTGCTGTGAAACATCTCACCGATGTAACTCTGTTACATGAGATTAGTGATTACGTTGGCATAGAAACCTAGAAGTAGAGATATTTCAAATAGCATCTCTGTAATGCCACTCACGTGCATCCTGGGGATGTTTTGTTGATTACACTCGCAGTTACAGCAGCCTCATCTTGCTAAGGGACTGCTTGTGAACTTGACCTGGTCAATTTGTCCAGATGCTGATGCCAGTTCAGGAGAGAATGAGTGACAGTCCTTTCTTGCTGTCCTGCCTCAGTTGCCCATTATTAGGGCATGTCATACCATCCACGTTATATTTGCTGCTGCAGATCCCCAGGACTGGTTGTTGATACAGTCTCTAGGACAACGTTAATCATTGCATCTAGTCAGCAAGTGCTGAGGGTCAAGTGGAACCAATGCCAGCCCTGTGTGGTCCCTCTCCAGCATCTCCAGGTGGAGGATAAATGTGTGGCTGAGGGATTGGAGCAGGGGGCAGGGATTCAGATATCTGGATCATTGGGACTTCTTTTGGGGCGGGTATGACCTGTACAAAAAGGATGGGTTGCACTTGAATCCCAGGGGGACCAATATCCTGATGGAGAGGTTTGCTAAGGCTATTGGGGAGAGTTTAAACTAGGACTGCTGGGGGTGGAAACTGAACTGAAGAGATGGAGGAAGAGGCAGTTGGCTCACAAATTGGAAAGTCTTGGAGGCAGTGTGAGAGGAAGGATAGGCAGGTGATAGAGAAGGGATGCACTCAGGCGATGGTTTCAGGTGTGTCTATTTAATGCAAGGAGTATTATGAACAAAGCGGATGAGCTTAGAGTGTGGATCAGTACTTGGAGCTATGATGTTGTGGCCATTACAGAGACTTGGATGGCTCAGGGGCAGGAATGGTTACTTCGAGTGCCAGGCTTTAGATGTTTCAGAAAGGATAGGGAGGGAGGCAAAAGAGGTGGGGGCGTGACACTGTTGATCAGAGATAGTGTCACGGCTATAGAAAAGGAGGAAGTCATGGAGGGATTATCTACAGAGTCTCTGTGGATGGAAGTTAGAAACAGGAAGGGGTGAAGAACTCTACTGGGTGTTTATTGTAGACCACTCAATAGTAACAGGAACATCGAGAAGCAGATAGGGAGACAGATTCTGGAACGGTGCAGTAATAACAGGATTGTCATGATGGGAGATTTTAATTTCCCAAGTATCGACTGGCATGTCCCTAGAACGAGGGATTTAGATGGGGTGGATTTTCCTAAGTGTGTTCAAGAGGTTTCTTAACACAATATGTAGATAAGCCTATAAGAGGAGAGGCTGTACTTGATCTGGTATTGGGAAATGAACCTGGTCAGGTGTCAGATCTCTCAGTGGGAGAGCACTTTGAAGATAGTGATCACAATTCTATCTCCTTTACCATAGCATTGGAGAGGGATAGGAACAGACAAGTTAGGAAAGCGTTTAATTGGAGTTAAGGGAAAATATAAGGCTATCAGGCAGGAACTTGCAAACATAAATTGAAAACAGATGTTCTCAGGGAAATGTACGAAAGAAATGTGGCAAATATTCAGGGGATATTTGCGTGGAGTTCTGCACAGGTACGTTCCAATGAGACAAGAAAAGGACAGTAGGGTACAGGAACCGTGGTGTACAAAGGCTGTTGTAAATCTAGTCAAGAAGAAAAGAGGAGTTTACAAAAAGTCAAAAAGCTAGGTAATGATAGAGATCTAGAAGATTGTAAGGCTAGCAGGAAGGAGCTTAAGAAAGAAATTAGGAGAGCCAGAAGGGGCCATGAGAAGGCCTTGGCAGACAGGATTAAAGAAAACCCCAAGGCATTCTACAAGTATGTGAAGAGCAAGAGGATAAGACATGAGAGAATAGGACCAATCAAGTGTGACAGTGGAAAAGTGTGTATGGAACCGGAGGAGATAGCAGAGGTACTTAATGAGTACTTTGCTTCAGTATTCACTACAGAAAAGG